>NC_141026.1:3337500-3362500 GCF_052040795.2 Danio rerio
AGTTTTACATCAGTCACTCATGCGCTGATTTAGAGCGAGTGACCAGCAATATATCTTCATCATCGCTGAAGGAAGCAGAAATGAAGAGAATTTCCGTGCCCCTCCGGGAGCGCGTCTCAAAGCGGAGGGTCCCGCTCGCAGCAGATGGCCCTATTAGGCAAAAAAGAAGGATTTATTTAGTACTCCATCTTAAAGAAGGACGAAAGAGCCATACATTCCGAGAGATTTCCTTTTCTTCATGCTTTCAAAGGCCTCTTTCAGTTAGCTGTGCGATTAGCTTCACACTCATTTTTTTTCCTCCTTTATCAGGACTCCGCTGGAACTGCATAATTCAGGGGGAAAAGAGAAGAATGTGACATTTATTGGTGACGGGTTTGAATGGATGAAAAAGAGCTTACTGTCAGAGATTCTGAAGACTCACACTGACAAAAAATGTTCAAAACTTTGAGTAGAAACTTCTATCAGAGAGGAGAAGCTCTTTTAATCTGCAGCAGGAACCTGGATTTTACCGTTTATAACCAGGAGCGCAGCCGTTTAAGTGGAATCTCGCGAAGCTCACAACCAACATCACACATATCACTTTCAGTGCATCCAGAATTGCATCCTTCCTTACTATATAGTATGGCTGCACGATTAATCATATTTTGTATGCTTTGTCATGTTGGTCATGACACCCTGCTTGCTTCTTAGGGCTGCATGATATTGTAAAAATCTAACATATATTGCGCGGCTCTACTTAAAACATATTAGTTTATTACAACTTCTTGCGGTCACATTTACATTTTATATTTAGATTTAGTCATTTAGCAGATGCTTTTATTCAAAGCGACTTACAACCCTGCCGAAAAATCCAGCCTAAACCAGCCTAGGCTGGTTGGCTGGTTTTAGCTGGTCGACCAGGCTGGTTTTAGAGGGGTTTTGGCCACTTCCAGGCTGGTTTCCAGCCATTTCCAGCCTGGTCTTAGCTGGTCAGACTGGGAGATGACCAGCTAAAACCAGCTTGACCAGCCTAGCCAAACTGAGAGTCCAGCCAAAACCAGCTATTTCCAGCTTAAACCAGGCTGGTCAAGCTGGTTTTAGCTGGATTTGGCTGGTCATTTTCCAGCCTGACCTGCTAAGACCAGGCTGGAAATGGCTGGAAACCAGCCTGAAAATGGCCAAAACCCCTCTAAAACCAGCCTGGTCGACCAGCTAAAACCAGCCAACCAGCCTAGGCTGGTTTAAGCTGGATTTTTTAGCAGGGAAATGAGAACAAGGAAGCAATTTACACAACTATAAGAGAAACAGTGAATAAGTGCTGTAGGTGAGTTTCAGGTGTGTAAAGTATAAGAAGCAAAGCATTAGTAATGTAAGTTTTTTTTTTTGAGTATAGTTAGTGGTGGAGCCAGAGAGGAAATTTCAGATTAGGAAGGCAAGTTGAGACTAAATAGTTGAGTTTTTATTCGTTTCTTGAAGACAGCGAGTGACTCTGCTGTTCTGATGCAGTTAGGGAGTTCATTCCACCAAGTGGGCAGATTGAACGCGAGAGTTCGGGAAAGTGATTTCTTCCCTCTTTGGGATGGAACCACGAGGCGACGTTCATTCACAGAACGCAAGTTTCTGGAGGGCACATAGATCTGCAGAAGTGAGAGCAGATAAGAAGGAGCAAAGCCAGAAGTCGCTTTGTAAGCAAACATCAGAGCTTTGAATTTGATGCGAGCAGCAACTGGCAGCCAGTGCAAATGGATGAGCAGCGGAGTGACATGTGCTCTTTTAGGTTCATTAAAGACCACTCGTGCTTAATTAGTTTAATCTCTAAACTAATGTTTATTATTCAAGGTGCTCACCAGTGCAGAATTTCCTGGCAGAGCAGCAAATGAACAAAATAAAAATGTGCACACAGTAATCGATATAAGGAATCAAAATTAAAAGTTTATAACAAGTCTCCGATAGAGCTGCACAATTAATCGTAAAAAGATCCTGATCTCTATTCGACCCCCTAGACCACAGGTGTCAAACTCAGTTCCAAAAGGGCCGCAGCTCTGCACAGTTTAGTTCCAACCCTAATTAAACACACCTGATCAAACTAATTGAGTCCTTCAGGCTTGTTTGAAACCTACAGGTAAGTGTGTTGGAGCAGGGTTGAAACTAAACTGTGCAGGGCTTCAGCCCTCCAGGAATTGAGTTTGACACCCCTGATCTAGACGATCTTAATCCAGCATTTCTACGATTCTGTCAATCATATTTTCAAGTTCAGGAGAGAAGCAATGGTGGTCGCACAAGTCTTTACATTGTTGTTCAGCGACGTGGACACCTCCAAATGGTGTTGGAAGAGTCTCATGCTGTATTTATAAGATTTAATTTACCTCAAAATAATGTAATTTCTGTCTTCATGTAATGCTGTATTTGCGACCGCTAAAGCACAGGTGACATAAGCTGACCGTCAACCGTTACCACAGAGAGGGCGGGCGCGCCTCTGAATGAAGTCTTCTTTAGTGAACAGGACCTGCATAGGCTGTGAATAACAGCTAATAAAGTCGTAAATAACGTTTAGTTTGTGGCACAGAGTGATTGTTTGTGAGCCGCGCAGGAAGTAAACCGCTCTTAGCAGTGAAAATGTAACCGAAAGCGCACACAGTGTTGCAGATAGCTGACTGATTCCAGCCCTGAAAGTATCCAAAACCCGCCGAAATGCAAACATACCCACCCAGTGTTCTGTATTCACGAAAATCACGTAAGTGACAGATTTTAAGCAGAAAGTGACAGATTATAAGCATATGTCTCAAGCACAATAATTCAACATCAGAATTATAATCAGCATTAATGACCAGGACAAATCTAAAGTCTGTTCAAGTCCACCACTCCAAGTCCATACAAAATTTCCATACTAAAGTGTCCTTAACTACTATGTACTTACATCAAAAAATAAATACAATGTACTTACTTTGTTTATAATGTATTTGAGAACACTTGTGGTGCTTTTGAGCTTTTGTTGGGATAGAGGTTGGGTTATGGACAGGTATGGTGGCATGGGTAGGTTTAAGGGTGGGTTAAGGTGTAAGGAATGGTCAACAGTGTATTTACAAATGTAATAACAAAAGTTAAGTACATATGTATTTAACTGTAATTCCTGTGTAAGTACATATTAGTTAAGGCCACTTAATATAAAGTGGGACCAAAATTTGGCATTTCAACCAACAGTACAGCTATACAAAGCCTATTGCTGTTTTACCACCTGTTTGAGAATAACAATAATAATAGCCCACTCATATTAACCTTTATTGTATATCTACAGAATCATGAGAAAATCCTGATCTTTATTTTAGGCAAAAAAAACAAAAAAAAAAAACACGAAATTATAGTCGATTGAACATAAAACAATTAAGTTGTCCCAATAAAACCTCAAGGATTGTCAATAGTATCTGGATGCAGCCTTTATGATGCAAGCTGAGATTGCATCACTCAGCGATACAATGTCAGACACAATGCACTCAAATGGAGCGAGTGACATCACTGTGATAGGTAGGGTTAGGGGTGGGGTTAGGTGAGCCAATTAAAAAATATTATATGCAGCTCAGATTGCACTGCACCAGGTCTGCATCCAGACCCCTCTCAGGATTGTCTTGTTTCAGCTCATTTTAAATAAGTAGTTTCCACAAACAGAGGGTCGTTTTTTTTAGAGTGTTGAACTTATAGTGGTAAAATGAAATGTTTTGTGAATATGGGCCCTCACCACCAGATCTTCTCTTCATTTCACCATGGAGTTTATGATGTGTGTAAGAAGCACAATGCAGTTCATTAACATCAGCTCTTAAAAGTACCTCTCCGCCAGGCAGGCAGGAGTGTGTAATGAAAGCTCGGCTCATGATGCCGTTGAACTTGAACCTCTTCCAGCTTCGCCGAAATGTGTCAGCGTGACAGATCGTCTGCGGTTTGAAGTTTGCCTGTGTAGTCAGCAGGACCACCGCGAGTCACGCTGAGATTTCAGGAGCGTTGATAGTCTGCCCTCCGAGAAAACATCCCATCCCATTTCATTTAATGATGGTTTGGGGGGGATCGTAAACATGGGAACAACATCAGCGCCCTCATTGTCCGTTATCATTCCCAAAACTAGCTTTTTTTGTTCGCATTTTCCAACGCCAACCTGCATAACATAGCGGATCTAATGGAGCAACAGATTAACCTGCATCTCAGCAAAGTTTTGCTGGTTTGTTCCTTGTTTTTGAAGTGTAGCAGAAATAAGTCAAAGGCGGCTCACTTGTAACACTTTTGACTGATGGCAGAGGATGTAAATGAAGGATCAGTGTATGCGCAGAGATGGATTGCTTTCAATTCAAATCGTGCAATTTCATAATGCATTTAGTGGGGTACCTGAAGAAAGACCTCTCAGCCTGTTCATCCATAATCCCAGGTAAATGGCTGTTTTATATTTTAAGCAGGGCTAATATCACCCCCCCCCCAAAAAAAAAAAATAATTATTTGCTGTTAATCTGTTTAAATTAACTGCAGGTTTTCATTTTTTTTTTGGCTGGATTATTTCTTTAAGGGGCGACATGGTGGCTCAGTGGTTAACAGTGTCACCTCACTGCAAGAAAGTCGCTGGTTCGAGTGTGGAGTTTGCATGTTCTGCGTTGCCTTGGGTTTCCGCCAGGTGCTCCAAAGTCCAAACACATGCGCTATAGCTGAATTGGTTCACTAAATTGGCCATAGTGTATGAGTGTGTTTGAATGTGCAAGTGTATGGGTGTTTTCCAGTACCGGGTTGCTGCTGGAAGGGCATCTGCTGCGTAAAATGTAAAATGATTACACTCAAAAAATGCAGTTTGCCGTTTGTTTAATCTATTTATTTAAAATGTGCTGAAACAACACAATTATTAAGGTTTTTTGGGGGGACAACTTAATTGTTTTCTGTTTAATCTACTTAAATTAATTAAAACTACTAGGTTAACTTAATTCCCTCATGTTGTCCCAACACAAATCAACTGTGTTAAACCCTGGATTTTTTACAGCGTACAGCTACTTTAAATTTAATTACTGTTAACTAAATAACTAACTACCTAACTGAATAAAAAAATAAATAAAATAAATAAATATAAATTTAAAAAATAAAAAATAAAAATAAATAAATAAATCGAAAATAAATATAAATAAATAAATTAATAAAATAAATAAATTAATTAATAAAATAAAGTAATTAATTAATAAAAATTACTTACTTAATTAATAAAAATAAATAAATAAATAAATAAATGCTAAAATAAAAAAAATTATAAAATAAAAATATATAAATAAAAATAATTACATATAATTAAATAGAAAATAAATAAATAATAAATAAATGAATACATATAAACAAATGAATAAATAAAATATAAATAAATAAATAAATAAATAAATAAATAAATAAATAAATAAATAAATAACCTCTTTTGTCTTTAATGGCTAAAATGCATAATTTTAATGAAAAGTTGATGCAGTATACTAAATAGCTAAAACGCAACTGAAATGAAAATGAATAAAAACTCTTTAGACTTGTGCTAAAAACTCATTTAGATGACAAATTAAAAACTATAATATAATAGATGCTCAATAAAATAAAAATGATTTAACTGACTGCAAGTTTTAGCATTTCTATAACTCAATGCAAGTCATCTAGATTTTTAGAGAACTCGATTGCAATTTTGACTAGTAATACTTTAACATATTTTTGCAAATTGACTGCCTAAAAGTCTAATCCCGAGTCCGCATTATCCATAATTCACATATTAATAGTCATGAAGCCTCACAGCAGTATGTGCTGGACTACTGAAATGAGAAACAAAGCGCTGATCTGGACGGATCTAATGGAGCAACAGATTAACCTGCATCAGAGATCCCAGAAAAGTTTTGCTGGCTTGTTCCTTGTTTTTGAAGTGTAGCAGAAATAAATCAAAGGCAGCTCACGTGTAACAGCTTTTGACTGGTGGCAGAGGATGTAAATGAATGATCAATCAGTTGTGTCAGATGTGATTGTGTGTCAGCTGCGCAGTCGGAGGACCCGCGGCCATGTTCACATTCCATTACGGACTGCGGTTGCCAGATTTGTGGCCCGGCTGAGCAGCGGGAAGACAGAACTTGCCCCTGTTCAGACACTTTCTGTCTGGTCTGCACCATTTGCTGTATGATTCATGGATTGTGGCCAGAGTTTAGACGGAGCATGATTGCACATCATTCAGTCTGCGGTAGAGTTAGGACCACTGAGCTACTTTTTACAGAGATGAATGCTTATGTTTAAAAATTATTTTCAACTTTTTTTTTAAACAAATAAAATAGCAAAATGTTATTTAAAACACAAGCAGGAAACATACTTGAAGTCCTTAAACAACATAATTTTTTAAAGTGTTAAATGATTTTAAAAATCAAAGTTATTATTATTATCATTTTAGTAATAATAATAATAATAATAATAATAATAATAATAATAATAATACATTTGATCATTAATAATATTCAAATGTATTATCATGACTATTTTATCATTAATATCTAATAATAATAATTATAATTATTATTAATATTGTTATTATTATTGATGTTTAGTGCTGTCATAAGTTTAATTGTGATTAATCAAAGCCTAAATTAAAGCTTGTATTCACATTAACCTGTGTGTACTGTGCATATTAATTGAGTAACATATAACATATATTTATATATATTCAAAATGATTATTTATATTTTAGATTAAATATTTAAATAAAATGCAAATTTTATATAAAAATGAATAAAAATGTAAATATTTTTGTTTTGTATTTTTTATATTTTAAATATTTACATGTGTGTGTAAATAATAATAATAATAATAATAATAATAATAATAATAATAATAATAATAATAATAATAATAATAACAATATTTATAATAATAATAATAATAATAATAATAATAATAATTATTATTATTATTAGTAGTAGTAGTAGTATTTATATAAAATAAATATTTTGATGCAAGAAACCTTGAAATGCATTTTAGTTTTACTTTTGAATTACTTTTTCTATTTATTTATTTACAGGGAGTTAAAATGTCTGATAATAGTGATAAAAATACTTTTTAATATATATTTTTTATATATAACATGTAGTTGTATATATAGTTTTGATGCAACAATCATTTAAAGCACATCTTGGGAAAAAGATTATGAAAGTAATGTAAGATATTTATGTAAATGTTTTTGCAAAGTATTAAATGTTTAAATGTTTTGTAAAGGTAAAGATTGATGATAATGCTACTACACCTATTGCCACTACTGATAATAACTGATATAAAATGTAAGCACATTCATTTTATTTGCTATCAATCTATTATTTTATTTTAATGCATTTATATCCTGAACAACCAGCAGCAGTGTGACTTGTGTAACTCTTATAGCAAGAGTAGGTGGAATCTGAAGTTGTGAACCATTAATAGAACAGTAAGAATGACGCCATCTCTCAGTTAAAAGCATCCAGCCGCTGTGTGTAAGTGTGAAAAAGATGAGGGTAACATGCTGAGAAATGAGAAATACATGATAGTATTTTACTGGCTGCCATTTGAGAAAGTAATTTCACGTAAATGGCTTTTAAAATGAACTTTTTCTATTGCCAGTCATTTTAAAAACACATTAGGAGGAGAAATCTTGAACTAACCTCAGGTCGGCGGACTTCTGCTGTTGCGTTTCAGTATCAATGTCAGATGTAAAGCGTAGATTCATGCATCCAAAGATCTATTGAAGTCATACGCACCTTTTTTGTTACATCTTTTTCAGCAAACTTAATTTGAATGTAAAATTTAATTCAACATATTTTGACTGGTTAGAAGTCCAATCCCAAGCCTGCATCATCCATAATTCACATTTCATTAGTCATGAAGCTTCACAGTGGTGTGTGCTGGACTTCAGAAATGACAAGCAAATCCTCTCTCTGTGTTTCGGGTTTATAGTCTAATAATAATCCATGTTCCGTTTGATGTTTATAAGGTTCCAGATTAAAGACGTACCAGTGCTGCTCTTTATCAACAAGAAACCAGTGCTGTAGCTGAATGTGCTTGTATAGGAAAATGAATGGTAAGAGGAAGTTGGTAGAAACCTTTTTTTTTACTGTTTTACTAATTAATTCTCTGTTATAATAAATGCTAATGTATGTCCAAAATCACATACTTCCATACTATATAGTACAAGGCATGGGGGGTATAAGATTCTGATAGTATGATAATTTTGGCTGAAAAAATCACTGTTTCACGATTTCCCTGTACTGTTATTACTGCTCTAAAATATATTCTCTTTTCAAGAGTTCACACTTATAAAAGCTTGTTTGGGATGCTGTCCCGGGAGAGAGCCCCGAGCTCAAGGGATCCTCGAGCTCGGGGCTTCCTCCCGTTGGCAGAGCAAGAGGGGAGCCTGAGCTCGGTGGATCTCAGAGCTCCCCGACTGCGGTAGCTCAGGGAACAGAGGGGTTAGACAAATGCTTGATTTGTTATACGTGTTGAATGTCTTTGGATGGTGAGAGGAAACCAGAGAACCCGGGGAAAACCCACGCGGACACGGGGAGAACATACAAACTCCTCACAGAAACACCCACCAGCCCTAAGGGACCAGGGCCGGCAGTCTTCTTGCTGTGGGGCTTGCAGTGCTAACCACTGGACCGCCGTGCCGCCCAATCAGAGGTAAAGAAGGAGAATAGGGGAGAAGGGGGGTTTCTTCCAAACGAAGATAAAATGAGCTGGAAACTGTGGTTATTTATAGTAGCTTAGGGCTCATGTGATTGGAGGATAGTGATTAGCAAATACGAGACCGGCCGTGATAAATCATAAGCTTGTGATCCTCTCGAAATTAGTTTAGGAATAAACTTCACTAAATGTCTGAGTAAAAAAAATAAATAAATAAATAAATTTAATTCCTTTTTAACGCAATATATTTTATTTTGAGAAACATTCATAATATTTTGGAGCAGTAAGCATGTCAGGATTAATAATTCAAATGAATCATTGACTTCTGGTGTCTTAATTGGTTTCTAAAACACAGATTACTTTACTATTTAAAACGGTATCTTTGGATATCTTTTCTGCTGGAGATACTGCTGTCCTAAAAACAAAAAAATCTAAATAAATAAATAAAAAATATTACATATACCATAGGAACAGTGTAGCAGACATTTTTGGCAGTTTTAAAACCTTGACTTTTCTTAACTGCTGTATACCTTAAAAATATATACACACAAATATGCATATATACACTCAGTGAAATAAGGTACAAGATGTGTTTGGCACAATTTTTTGCTATTTTCAGACCAGCGCAACTCTAATTTTCTTGTTTTGTGCCACGTTGTTTAAATAGCAAATCTAGTTGCACCACTTTGTGGACTCATGGGTGTTCCGGTCTAGAAAAGAGGTGTGTTAAGGCGCATTGTTGGTGCATTACTATTTTAAGGAATTAAAAAAGACTGCGCTATTAACCAACTGAAAGCAGGTCTAAAGTCCAGGGCAGAGCGCGTTAGTTATGTGCCTTTGCAGGTCCAAAAGCTTACACATTGCCTAATACACACAGGATGTACAGCAACACACAAATATATTTACATATGAAAACAATTAAAGCATTAAAATGTTACAAAAATTATTTCCTACATAAATCTAAAAACCACTGCCTCCAAGTAGCTTCCTTTTATTAATTCATAATAACTTACATTTGTATTATGTTATTATTACTATTAGTAGTAGTAGTATTTATTATATGCATATTTATATTTGTTTTAATCGAAACAAGTTTAGATTTGTCCATCTGTTGGGTTTTGGAGATGTCTGCATACCCATATAGGGCATTAGAAGAGGATGTGTGTTTGGATATAACTCAGTTTCTGACCACACTTCATTATTATTGTTCACTTATTCATTTGCTGGAAATTAGGACTGAATTTATAAATAGTTATGAAACAAATCTCTGCACTTAATAAACAAAATTAAATATGTAGGCTGATGGATTTCTTCAGTAGAGTGGCTACAACACCGTTTCCTTATCCACTAAAGTAAAGGAGTAAAAGTAAAGCGAAAGTAAATAGGCTAAATGGAGGAGGCTCATTCTTTATCCTCGTGCTGCAGATGCTCTGTTTAACTGTTTTCTCGCTGGTGATGGTTAGGCCCATACGGAATCTGCGCGCGCAGTTTTTTCTGCAGATTTTCCGCAGAATTTAGCTGATTTCTGCACTTTTTTAGCCCATTATAAATTCTGTTTATTTACTTGAGTAAATGTGTAAATCGGAATTTATTCAGTTTTTATTCAGTAATTTATTACTTCTTATTTAACATATTAAAGGCTAAGTTATGATACTCCGCTGGATACTCCCAAAACAATTCCACAGAAATCCGCAGATTTTTACCAAAATTCTCTGCAGAAATAGCAAAAAGCGTCCGCAGATTCCGTCTGGCCCTAGTGATGGTTCAGTTTTCCCTCTTACAAAGTCCGCCATGTAAATAGCAAATGTGCCATGGCACGATGCCATTGACTCTTAAAGGGAATGTGAGATGAGACTGATTGGTTTAATGCACGTTATGCTCAAAACACACCCAGAACTCATTAAGAGAATCAGCACAACCCTGTTAGATCATGTGCCAGTGCACAAAGCCCACAAAGTTTTTCCAACAGAGATAACGTTAGTCCTGTTTTGAAGATGCCGCAATGCTGACACACAGGCATTTGTAGCTCCGCCCTCTTTTAAAAAGAGCGCAATCTCATTTAAATTTAAAGTGACAGTCACCAAAATGCCACAATTAGGATCAAAACCTAAAAGGATCAGTTTCAAAGAGTTATAAAACATTACTTGTGTAATATCTTGAGCTAAAACTTCACATACACACTCTCAGGACATCAGGGACTTATTTTACATTTTGTAAAAAGCCACATAATACGTCTTCTTTAAAGATTTAGATAGTTACATTGATTTCCAGATGACTGTTGGTACAAACTGAAAGTGTTTTACCAGTAGAATACATATTTCTGCTAGTCACACTAGGGGATTAATAGCTAAATTGGCTTGCCAAAAAGCCTCCCGCTGAGCTGTACAAGTGTGTAAGTGTGTGACGGTGTCTGCGCAGATAAAAGTAATAACAATGATGTGCTATAGCCGCCCACTGACTGATAGGATGTGTGTGTGGAGAGCGGCCAGGAAGGTCTGTCAGACAGAAACTGAAAGCGACAGACTAATAAGCTGAACCCAATAGCAATTTCAGTAATATCACATGTGGAACTTTAAGCTGAATTGTCTTTTCCATTCACCCTTCTCTCTGCTCTCTCTCTCTCTCTCTTTCTCTATGGGCTGCATTGCGGTGGTTTTCTCCCGAATCTCTTTGCGGTCGAGTGTGTGTTGATGGTGTTATTTGAGGGCTGATATTATTGCTGTCGTGACTGCCTGTGCTGGTTAGCAGACATAACACTGATGAGGTCTATTAGATGTCTGAAGAACAAATTGGGATTCTTTCATTCAGAAAACATCGGGCGATTAAACAAATCATTTTATGGAGAGTAATTAACTCGCACTCTATGGTGCAAACCGAAGACTCAAAGACTTTTTTTGGTCATGTAACATTTGAGATAATGGTGTTTTGTGATGGTGTTTGAATGGTTTCCATTAAAGCTGGGTTATTAAAGAAGGGGTATGAGATATTTATATATTATAATATGGTAATTGAGGGTGGCTCAGTGGTTAGTACTGTCGCCTCACAGCAAGAAGATCGCTGGTTTGAGTCCCGGCTGGGCCGGTTGGTGTTTCTGTGTGGAGTTTGCATGTTCTCCCCATGTTGGCGTGGGTTTCCTCTGGGTGCTCCGGTTTCCCCCACAGTCCAAACACATGCGCTATAGTGGAATTGAATAAATAAATTGGGCGTAGTGTATGAGTGTGTGTGGATGTGAGAGTGTATGGGTGTTTCCCAGTACTTGGTTGCAGCTGAAATGGCATCCGCTGCATAAAACATATGCCAGAATAGTTGTTGCTGTGGCAACCCCTGGTAAATAAGTGACTAAGCCGAAGGAATATGAATGAATGAACATTGCTTTCAGTTGGGTGAATCATTCAGTGACTCACTTATTAAGACAGAGATTTGCTGCCACCTACTGGTGGTTTTGATATATTTATTATTAATCCACTGCACTTTTTAATCTTTGCTCCTAGAAATGCCTAGATGTCACATCATCATTCAAACCCCAAAATAGGATATCTGGGTTCCAACGAATCTGCGTTTTTTTTCCAATATCATTTGAATGTGGATAAGATTATTCATTCATTCATTCATTTTCTTTTCGGCTTTGTCCCTTTATTAATCTGGGGTCACAGCGCAATGAACCACCAACTTATCCAGCATATATTTTGCGCAGCGGATGCCCTTCCAGCTGCAACCTATCACTGGGAAACACCCACACACTTCCATTCTCACACACATACACTAATTTAGCTTAACGAATTCCCCTATAGTACATGTCTTTGAACTGTAGGGGAATCCGGAGCACTTTGAGGAAATCCACTTGATCACAGGGAGAACATGCAAACTCCACACAGAAATGCCAACTGACCCAGCCGAGGCTCGAACCAGTGACCTTCTTGCTGTGAGGCGAGCGTGCTACCCACTGTTCCATGGTGACACCCACAGAAAGTTCAGTCAGTTCAGTTCTTTATTGGTGTACTGAGTGTAAAGATAAAAGATTACCATACTACAAGATGGCAAACACATTCTATTTTAAGTCTCTGCATATCATGAAAATGGTCCAAACTGTAACATCCGAAATTGAGATGTTCAGCCACCAGCAGACACTTCATTACACTAATTCAGACTAGCATGAGAAGGCTTTTCATCACAAGGGTGTAGTTTACTGATTTGACATGCATTTTCTGTTCCATCGCTCATTAAAATCCTCCCGTCTGTAACCAGGGGTGAGGAATTAATGAGCGGCACAACCCGAAAGTCTATAGCGTGAGGGGATGGAGAGAAGCCTATGTTTGACATGCAACACTAAGATTTCTTGTTCATTTCTATCCCAGATGCTAAGTTCTTATTAAAGGATATTTATTTACTGCATTATTTACTCACACTTTCCAAGCAGGCACCATGTGACATTCATTCATTTATTCATTTTCTTGTCGGCTTAGTCCCTTTATTAATCCGGGGTCAATTGGGGGTTTTTGGGTCAATTGGTGCTTTTGAAAACACTATCAGTTGGGTTTAGGGAAGTGGGTTGGATGGGTCAATTGGTGCTTTTGAAAACACTCTTGGTTGGGTTTAGGGAAGTGGGTGCATGGGTCAATTGGTGCTTTTGAAAACACTATCGGTTGGGTTTAGGGAAGTGGGTGGGTGGGTCAATTGGTGCTTTTGAAAACACTATCGGTTGGGTTTAGTGAAGTGGGTGGGCGGGTCAATCTGTGCTTTTGAAAACACTCTCAGTTGGGTTTAGGGAAGTGGAAGGGCTGTTCAATTGGTGCTTTTGAAAACACTATCGGTTGGGTTTAGGGAAGTGGGTGGGTGGGTCAATTGGTGCTTTTGAAAACACTATTGGTTGGGTTTAGGGAAGTGGGTGGGCGGGTCAATCTGTACTTTTTAAAACACTATTGGTTGGGTTTAGGGCAGGGGGCGGGTGGTTCAGTCAATCGGTCGGTCAGTCAATCGACAGTGGCCTCTGGTGGATTTACGTGAGAACAACAGATGCGAATGGCACTTGCGAGAGAAATCAGAAATCTCAAAACGCATACACAGCGGCCTCTGGTGGATTTGCGGAAAAAAACAAACCTTTTTCCTGTTTTACATGTTATAGCACATAGATGGATTAATGTCATTGCATCTCCACGCCATCCACATTTCCTCCAGAGTTTCATTTAACTTTAGTTGTTTCATTTTTAGTCGACTTTTGGAACTTTTACTTTTATTTAGGAACATTTCATGCATGCCCCTGTGACAAGCGAAATATTGGATGTGAGTATGAACTGTTGGAAGAATGTAGTTTTAATGGTATTTGATACCTCACGCCGTATATGAAAAAAACCTCTGCATTACATGATGCCGGTGTCTGTGGTCTTTTACTGACTCTGTAGGTGCAGAGAATAGTGTCAAACAGCCTTGTGTGTACAGACTATCCTGCCGGAAAATGTGCCGAAAATCTTACAGGACGATAATAGTTTGATTGCGATGTTTACATGTCTGTACTGCACTTCAATAATGCCACTAAAATCAGCATACTCACATGACTTAATTCCATTTCTGTTTAGTTTGATTATGACCTTAATCCGGTTGAATTAATCAAAAATTGCTGTTTACATGGTAGACTCCGAATCAAGTTATTGGTATCCATGTAAACGTACTCATTGATGTTAAAAAAACAATAACAGAACAGTCCTATCAGAACAGATTGATTGTAGTGTTTTTATGCCAATGTTAGATGTAAATTTGATGTCATCACAGTAGTGAGTCGATTTGCATTTCTGTCAGGATGTTTTTTTAAGAAAATCTAAATCTGTGTGTTATTTAATTTTCTTGAAAACAAAACACATAATAAGAATCTTCACATTTTCTAAAGGCTGGTTCATCAGGGTTGTTATGACTCCTGTGCTATATTGAGATCCTCATATTCACATAAACCCATCCAGAGAGCAACTATCTGTAAGTTTATTTTCCATACGTCGATGTGATTACTCCAACTGAGGCAGTTGTAAAACTGCACGGAGTCATGCCAGAACTGTAATTAGATCTCTGCGGACTCTCTTTAGACTCTCCCCTTCCCCTCATTATGGCTGAAAACTGATAAAACACCCACACGTATGAGTCTACCTATATAGCATATTCTATTAACCAGCGTTATAACCCGCCAGTTTAAGGTGTCCTGAGGCATAGCTTCATTTAAACCTGTTTATATTACACTTTCATGAATTCATAAGCCAAGAGGAGCGCCTGTAGATTTTTTTTTCTTTTTTGGATGGATGACAGGCTGGATCTACACAACTTGCATCGAATCTAGTCATATTTTAGTTATTCATGGTAATTTTCCACCCTTTCTCTGCACTTGCGGATGCTTTTGCTGTTGTATTTTTTAAAAGCATATACAGGCCATTTTTCTCCACGCAAACAATAGAAGAATAATGCCAAGGTCATGGGTTTGAATCCCAGGGAATGCATGACCTAAAAAATGCATACCCTGAATGCAATTAAAGCTGCTTTGGATAAAAGAGTCTGCCAAATGCATAATTTGCATATTTAATGTAAAACATTTGCACAGCATATGAAATCAGATACAGTAGAGCAGGTAGATTTGATTTGAAACCATGCAAGTGTAGCAGAGACCAGCTAGTGAAGTGCTGTGCAGGTAAACCTCAGTCCTCTGAACTATAAAGGTGCTCTAGCGACAGATGCTAGAAGCTATGGTCTTTAGCCTTCTTGTTAGAGCATCTGACTCCCATACAAAGCATCGCCAGTTCGATCCCAGCTCGGAGTTGGTCGGGTGGTGTACATTGGTGCCGTGACCCGGATGCGAGTGAGGTTTAGGGGGTGAATGTAACGTAGACCAGCTAGTGAAGTGCTGTGCAGGTAAACCTCACTCCTCTGACCTCTAAAGGTGCTCTAGCGACAGATGCTAGAGGCTATGGCCTTTAGCCTCCTTGTTAGAGCAACTGACTTCCATATGAAGCATTGCCAGTTCAATCCCGGCTCAGAGCGGGTTGGGTGATTAACGTTGGTGCCGTGACCCGGATGCGAGTGAGGTTTAGGGGGTGAATGTAATGTAGACCAGCTAGTGAAGTACTGTGCAGGTAAACCTCACTCCTCTGACCTCTAAAGGTGCTCTAGCGACAGATGCTAGAAGCTATGGTCTTTAGCCTCCTAGTTAAAGCAACTGACTCCCATGCGAAGCATCGCCAGTTCGATCCCAGCTTGCAGCGGGTTGGGTGGTGTACATTAGTGCCGTGACCCGGATGCGAGTGAGGTTTAGAGGGTGAATGTAACATAGGCCAGCTAGTGAAGTGCTGTGCTGGTAAACCTCACTCCTCTGACCTCTAAATGTGCTCTAGGGACAGATGCTAGAGGCTATGCTCTTTAGCCTCCTTGTTAGAGCAACCGATTCCAATGCGAAGCATCACCAGTTCGATCCCAGCTCGGAGCGGATCCGGTGCTGTAGGACCGGCGGGGTTACACAAAACTATGTTTATATTTTATGGATGTGTGTGGTATGAATGTAGATTGTCCATGGTACATCAGCCATGACGTCACTGTCATGTGACTCTCACACACATTCTCCCATGGCCTTGACGTATAGTAAAGTGCATGATTTACTTAAAGTAATAGATTTTTTTTGTATGCTGCTCTATGATTTGTGTGGATTTTGAACTTACTGTACATTTCTCCTCACATACTGTTCTTTACCTATAATGTAAGTATAGTATATTTGGCAAAGGATTTTGCAAATATTTTTTTTCTCTTTCTCACACTAAGCAAATGAAGTAACATGACATTTTTATTTTTAACATTGCATCTAAGATTCAGCGCATGTGTGCACAAACAGCAGATCTGCACGTAAACGGCTGCGCATTAGTTCATATCTGCATTTGTTGACAGACAGTTTGAGCTACTTATCGGAATTATGGGAATTATTTCAACTGGATGAACACCCACAATATAAAAAAGCATAAACACATTTAGATCATTTAATTATTTCTATTGGAATGTGAAGAGGCTTTCAACCAGCACAACAAAACATGTTTCTGAAGACGATCACCTACTGCACCTTTAAGGTCATGCCGAAGCAAATTAATTAGATTCAGGACAGGATCTTGACTAGGGCAGTCCAAAGTCTACATTTTGTTTTTCTTCAGACTAAGGATGCGACAAAGACTAATAACCACGCACACTGGACTAACTATGACTGAAGCTATTAACTAAGGCAAGCTCGTGCAAGTTCGTTATTTCTAATGGAGGGACGCGCACGTGACGCAACATGCTCACGATTTTTAGGCAGACATAGTTGAGATGGCAGGGGGCTTTTGTGACTATGGGAATTGCAAACAGCTGAAGTTTGAGGAAGAAGCAATGGAAAGTACACAGTTTTGCAAACCTAATTAACGTTACAAATAATGGCACTGATGAGAGCGATTATGTGGCGAATGCCAGCCGAAATCAACCCAGTGTTTTCGAAGAGAGTGCTGAAAGACTTAAGCCTGTTTCACACCGCAAGCGTGAGCAGGGCATGTTTTTTTGGTGTCCATGTTAACAGATTAGAGCTTTCATACTGCATGCAGAAGCAGTGCGTCGGCATGAGGTGTGAGCGTCGTTGAAGCAGCAGTGAAGTGCGATAGTTTCCCCGCTGGGTAAATTTTTGCAGGTGCATTGATAATGACCAAAACACATTAAATGAGCAATTTTACCAAATAAATGCATTGATAATATCCACTGATTTTTACATATTCAATTAAATGAACTTAAACGATTAGAACGGCAACACATATTTAGTTGGACCCAAAGAACAAAACGAAATTTAAAACAATTTTAAACTAGTTTTAAACTATTGGGGTTTTGAAATCAATTAACGTGAAACTGTGATTATTTCTTAGACTATAATCGTACAAAATCAAAATTTATAATCGTTGCATCCCTACTTCAGACATATATAGTGTGTATATATACAAGATGTATGTAATTTTTTTATTATTATTATTATTATAATTATTATTCAGTTTTACATACAGGAGACTGATACAGACTGATATACAATCTGATATATACTGACCAGCCACT
This sequence comes from Danio rerio, assembly GCF_052040795.2. NCBI lineage: Eukaryota > Metazoa > Chordata > Actinopteri > Cypriniformes > Danionidae > Danio > Danio rerio. The sequence goes on from NC_141026.1 coordinate 3,355,243, forward strand.
TTATTAGGTACTTACTAGTACGGGGTTGGACCCCCTCTTGCCTTCAGAACTGCCTTAAAACTTTGTGGCATAGATTTAACAAGGTACTGGAAATATTCCTCAGAGATTTTGCTCAATATTAACATGATCCACGAATCTCCCATTTCACCACATCCCGAAGATGCTCCATTGGATTCAATACTTTTTAATTGTGCGTTGTATTGCATTTTAAATTGGATTTTGTAAATGTGAACTGTGTTGTGCGTGTATGAATTTAATTTCCTTAAGTATTATTTTTGAGACTGATCTGACTCCATAGTTCACACTCGGTACCACACAGAAAACCTGCAAAGTCACACAAGAGGCTCTACAGCAGTAAGTCCTAACAGAGACAAAGTGTGTCCACCCGTTGGGTCTCCCGGCAGTCGTCTCTGTTGAAGCAGAAAGCCACACATGACAGCTTCCCGCTCCGTAGACGCACTAATTGGCAGATGTACTTCACAGCTGTGTGCCTCTCAGGTCAGCAACAGTCCGGCAACAGCGCGCCACTCCGCCGTTTCTCCACCCGCTGCCTTTTACTTCTACACATTTTCCCTTCAAATTCGACGGCGACAGGGGCTTTGCTGTTTGCACTCAACTGGACACCAAATCCAATTTCACCTACAGGACCATCCAAGCGTCCAGGCCTGAGATGGAAAGTGTGCGCTGGAAACGATTAAAGGCACATTAGACGACGGTGAACTCAGAGAAGAGAAAATCCTGTCATTTATTTACTTACTCTCACGTTGTTCCGGAGCTGAAGACAAAACTTTAGACTGAGAGTCAAAGTGATGAGATGTCAAGCTCCATAAAAGGACACAAATGCACCATAAAACACTGATGAATCATGTTTATGGAACTATAATAAGAACAAAAACCCAATTTATTGTTATTCATGAATAATCCTTCTCTCAGATTGTATTGTGAAAATCTCAAAAGTGCACCCTAACCGGCCACTTTATTAGGTACACCTGTCCGTTGCATAGTTGCCACACATGGATGGTCTGAGTATTTCAGAAACTGCTCAACTTTGCTATGATTTTCTTGCACAACCATCTCCTTCTGTGGCCACAAATGCCTTGATGATGCCAGAGGTCAGAGGAGATTGGCCAGACTGGTTCCAGCTGATAGAAAGGGAACAGTAACTCAAATAAGCACTCGGTACAACCGAGGTCAGCAGAAGAGCATCTCTGAACACACAACACGTCCAACCTTGAGGCGGATGGGCTACAGCAGCAGAAGACCACACCGGGTGCCGCTCCTGTCAGCTAAAAAGAGGAAACTGAGGCTACAATATGAATGAATGAAAGTATTTGTTTTTTGTCAAAATAGCACAAGGTCATCCCACTTAACTATATGTGACATAAGGGTCAGCACAAAGTAAATCTAAATGTAATCCAAAAAGTAGTCACACTATTTATTGCTTCATTCATTTTCATTTGGCTTAGTCTCTATTTCAGAGGTCGCCACAGCGGAATGAACTGCCAACTATTCCAGAATCTTAATGATTGATACACTGAATGATTCACCCAACTGAAGGCAATGTTCATTTATTCATTTTTCGTTGGCTTAGTCCCTTATATATCAGGGGTCACCACAGCACCAATTATTCTGGCATATGTTTTACGCAGTGGATGCCCTTCCAGCCACAACCCAGTATTTAAAACACCCATACACACTCATTCACACACACATTCATACACTACGGCCAATTTAGTTAATCCAATTCCCCTATAGCGGATGTGTTTGGACTGTGGAGGAAACCGGAGCACCCGGAGGAAACCCACACCAACACTGGGAAAGCATGCAAACTCCACAGATAAATGCCTACTGACCCAGGTGGCACTCGAACCAGTGACCTTCTTGCTGTAGGCCCACAGTGCTAACTGAGCCACCATGCCACCCCTAGTCAGATTACATTTTTTTATTTTAGAGATTACATCACTGGCCACAAATTTTGTGTGTGTGTGTGTAGATATGCTGTATATATACACTTTTTAGTTCTTTCAGAAGCTACTTCTGCGTTTGCATGGGTTTCCTCCGGGTGCTCCGGTTTCCCCCACAGTCCAAAGACATGCATTATAGGGGAATTTGGTAGGCTAAATTGTCCGTAGTGTATGAGTGTAAATGAGTGTGTATGGATGTTTCCCAGTGATGGGTTGCAGCTGGAAGGGCATCCGCTGCATAAAAAAATATGCTGGATAAGTTGGCGGGTCATTCTGCTGTGGCGACCCCAGATAAATAAAGGGACTAAGCCAAAAACCAAAAACAAAATGAATGAATATACGTGGAATTGTGGGGAATTGAAATGGATGCTTACTGACTCAAGTAAAACAAAACATATACACAGTCAAACGTTTGGGGTCAGTTTTTTAAAGAAAGAAAATTTTTCTGTTCATTAAGGCGGCATTTATTAAAGGTAAAAAAAAGTTAAATTGTTAAATATTTATTTATTAAATATTCATTAATTACTTATTGTATGTAGTTTTAAATGAAATTATTAGTCCAGTCATTATTGCTTTTATTACTATTACCAATAATAATTATGATAATAATAATAATAATAATAATAATTATTATTATTATTATTATTATTATTATTATTATTGTTGTTGTTGTTATTATTAAAGTGACTATAATAATTCATATTAGAGTGATTTCTGAATGTGACTGAACTAATAAAGCTAAAAATTCATGATTAAAATCACTGGAATAAATTAATAAAATAAAATAAATGTAATTATTAACTACGTTTGAACAGTTATTGTATAGTGCAATAACATTTCACCATTTTATGGAAGTGTACTGTATTTTTAATGAAATAATTGCAGCCTTGGTGAGCGAGAGAAGCTGATTTAAAAACATTTAAACATCCTCCTCACCACAACCTTTTGCCTGGTAGTGTACATTTTCAGTTATTAAATTTTACCCCCATTAAATGGTCACCAAACAAATGTTTAACAACATCCCATTTCAGTATATGAAGTATCAGATTCATTATCTTCAACACTCTAACTATAATAACACTACATGCCTATTGCATGGATATTTCTCAACATGCATTCATATTCTATAAATAGATGTGTCTTTGCTTTAAAACATGTGATTGTGCTCTCCCGGTCGTTCTTTATTGCAGATGAATTTTACATCAGATCAGGCCAATTACGTACATTTAATTCAGCGCAAGAGGAGCTTGATGAGATAGTCTTTGAAGACGACTTTAATTAACAATTCATTCGCGAGGCTGTTTAAATGCACAGTAATTTTAGCTTAATTAGAGAAGGAAAGAACACATTGTGTTTATTCATTAAATAACCAAAGAAACACTGTTGTTGTTGTTGATGATTAGTTTTTTTTTTACTGCAGGCTCATTAATATTTATGTGTCGAAAATTAGATTTATAGAAACATGAAGTGAAAATTTGATTTATAGAAGTATGAACACACACTGAGAGTCATTACTCATAAATCCTATTTAATGTTCCAGCAGTTGAGCTGTGATGTTCATACGGCGGCGGCGGCTGCTGGTTTGTTTTCAGCTTTCACCCTGTCAGGCCCGTGCAGAGACCGTCCAAAGGGCATGTGCAGGATAAATTTGTTGCGCGCGTACTGAAGAGCGGTGTTGTCGCGCGTGTTCTGATCAGCTGTGTTGTCGCGCGCGTACTCAAGAGCGGTGTTGTCACGCGCCTACTGAAGAGCGGGACCGAGGGTGTGCCGCGTCGCGGGGGCACTTTTGATCATTTTGGAAGGGCACTTTCTATCCAAGACTAAAAAGGGTGCACTGCACAGGTTGAGCCCTATGTGTGCACGTGCCTGCACCCTGTCCTTTAAAGCAGATTTGAAAGTGAGAATTGTTAAAGCAAGATGGTGGTATGAGGATCAAACAATTCTATGCACATTTGAAATGTCTATTCAGTAATATAATGCTGTAATAATAACAATAATAATACATTTTATTTAAAGGCGCATTTCTAGCAACTCAAGGACAGCGTACAATCAACAAGAGCAAATTAAACAACAAGAGAAATAATAAAATAAACACAGCAATAGTGCAGATAAAATTAAGTATTAAAAGCCATTTTAAATAAGTGGGTTTTGAGTCTTGATTCGAATAGTGTGAGGGAGTCAATGTTTCTGATGGCAGGTGGTACCCAGCAAGAAGTTTGACGTTCCCAGAACGTTCTCAGAACGTCCTCCTCAAGTCATATTGGAAACGTTATTATATGATTAAAGGAGGACCATGTGAAAACGTTCTGTTAATGTTAGAAAGGTTCTCTTTGTAACGTTATTATGTGACCATAGAATGACCAACACAGAACGTCCTCCTAAAGTCATACTGGGAACGTTATTTTATGACTAAAAGAGAACGTTTTAAGAACATCCCTAATGTTCTGTAAAGGTTCTGGCTTTTATTACCTTTAGGGAACTTTCAGGGAACGTTGCGCAAGGTCGCGAGAACGTCGCCTCCTGTGTAGTGAGTTCCAAAGCCGCGGAGTAGAGCGGCTAAATGCTCTGTATAGACCAGGGGTCGGCAACCCAACATGTTGAAAGAGCCATATTGGACCAAAAAAAACAAAAAACAAATATGTCTGGAGCCACAAAAAATGTAAAGCCTTATATAAGCCTTATAATGAAGGAAACACATGCTGTATGTATCTATATTAGCTATATTAGCCTACTAAAAAAATGAGTAAGTTGGCTATAAATACATATTGAGCCTTCATGATTAAATAGCCACTGAAATAAGGTGGTTGGTGTTTATTTCGTTGTCATGTAAACACTTCAGCACAGCCTCTGGTCTTTCAGTGGTATTAATTTGATAATTTCTTCTTGCGGCCCATCAGAGTTCACATACCTGCATAAAAGCGCGTTGAATATCGGTCAAATCACAGGCAATTTAGTATGCTGGCACTGAATTAATGTCCTTGGTTTGCTGATCGGTGATGTTACCTGCCATTTTAATAGCCATTTCCTTCACTGTCTTTGCAGAGAGAGGTATATCTTTAATTTTTTGTGTTATCTTGATTTTGTTTTTAAATTCTGCAAATAGGTGTTCTAATATGTTGAATGACTCCATGTAGTCACCATCTGTAAACGGTTTTCCATGCTTTATTATCTTCCGGTTTGTTTACAACAGCCACCTGCCTGGCATCCCGCCCTGCTGATAGAAACGTGTGTCGCAGGTTATGACGCAAATCTTCGTTGACAGAAATGTTGAAATTAAATATTAATTCTACACACTTTTACAGCATTTGAAAACGTTAAAAATGTTTGTCCTCCTATAGAAATCATATTAAAACTGAAAAAATATATTAAACTCCCCCATCTTTTTCCATTTTCAAACATTTTTGAAAAAGCTCCAGGGAGCCACAAGGGCAGCGCTAAAGAGCCGCATGCGGCTCTAGAGCCGCGGGTTGCTGACCCCTGGTATAGACGAAAGACGAGCAGTGGGAACAGACAAGTGGAGGGAGGAAGAAGATTGTAGAGTGCGAGAAGGAACAGAAATGTGGATGAGGGCAGACAAATATGGAGGGGTGAGATTGTGGATGGCTTTAAATGTTAATATCAAGATTTTAAAGTCAATTCGAAAATGAACAGGTAACCAATGAAGCTGCTGCAGACAAATGTGTTTAAACCCCTTATAAAAGTGATTTTTGCATTATATGTGTCCTTTAAGTTTAATAATTATACAAAAAAGTAGCATATGAGTTGCTTAAAACAAAGCCAGTCCTCTCAAAAGTGAAAATTAGCAGTTAGTTTAATCAGCCTCAGGGGATTCTAGATGTAGGTAACCTTTTTTTTTTTTAGTGAAACATTAAAGAAGATTTTCAGATCAAATCCTCCTCCTTTGTGATTCATATAATGCAAGTCAGCAGCTGCCAGAACTTTGAGGCTGTAGCTTTATGTGCTGGCCAAACTCATTAAGCGATTAACCCATTTAATTCCAAACCTTTCACAGACATTTAAATATAAGAATGGGGTGGCATTGGATGTGAATTGATGGGAATATAAGTCCACCTAATTAACATTTTTGCACACATCACAGTTCTTATATATCTCAGTCCAGTTAATAACACAATTTAAACTTTGTACGATCCAATTCTAAGGTTACTACTATAAATAAGTCCTTACAGATAAGAATACAGAGGAGTAACATCAGCATATATATATATATATATATATATATATATATATATATATATATATATATATATATATATATATATATATATATATATATATATATATATATATATATATTTTAATTGTGTTTTATATATATATATATATATATATATATATATATATATATATATATATATATATATATATATATATATATATATATATATATATATATATAATGGAAATCAGAATTATTAGCCCCCCTTTGAATTTCTTTTTAAAATATTTTCCAAATGATATTTAACAGAGCAAGGAAATTTTCACAGTATGTCTGATAATATTTTTTCTTCTGGAGAAAATATTATTTGTTTAATTTCAGCTGGAATAACAGCAGTTTTACATTTTTTAAACACCGTTTTAAGGACAAAATTATTAGCCCCTTTAAGCGAATTTTTTTTCTGATAGTCTACAGAACAAACCATCGTTATACAATAATTGCCTAATTGGCCTAACCTACCTAGTTACCCTAATTAACCTAGTTAAGCCTTTAAATGTCACTTTAAGCTGTATAGAAGTGTCTTGAAAAATATCTAGTCAAATATTATTTACTGTCATCATGGCAAAGATAAAATAAATCAGTTATTAGAGATGAGTTATTAAAACTATTATGTTCAGAAATGTGTTGAAAAAATCTTCTCTCCGTTAAACAGAGGTTGGATAAAAAAAATAAACAGGGGCTAATAACTCTCACTTCAACTGTGGGCATTTCTGTGTGGAGTTTGCATGTTCTCCCCAAGTTTGCGTGGGTTTCCTCTGGGTGCTCCAAAGACATGTGGTATAGGTGAGCTCAGTCCTATTGAAAATTTGTGGGCAGAGTTGAAAAAGCTTGTGCAAGCAAGACAGCCTACAAATCTGACTCAGTTACACCAATTCTTTCAGGAGGAATGGGCCAAAATTCCTTCAAACTATTGTGAGAAGCTTGTGGAAGGAGACCCAAAATATTTGACCAAAGTTATACAGTTTAAAAGCAAAGCTAAAAAAATACCAAGGAAATGCATGTAAACTTGACTGTCTAGAAATTGATCAAAAATTCTCCAAAAAAAGTTCTGTCATTA
>NC_141026.1:3367500-3437500 GCF_052040795.2 Danio rerio
GTGCATGTGATTTTCCATTACTTACCTCTATTAGAGCCCTAATTAAACACACTTTAATGAGAGACGGCCACCGGGGGGAATCAGCGAGAAATCTGCGTGGGAGGTCAGAAACAGACGGACGCGTATTGTGCGAGTCTGAAATAGTCAGATCTGCAATTGCTCACAAAACTGAACTATTTTAGGTGTTTTGTCTCTCTGTCTACTACGATCCATGAGGAATGATGACATGGTTTCATATAAGTATTAGTAAGTAATTAATAATTAAACGTTTCACATTTAACCAAAATTCAAAGTTAGTCTGACGTTGAAGTCCAATGTCAATTTTACATCTGCGTGACGTCCGGTGCCTGCTGGGAATGCAGGCTAAACAAGTAATGCCAGAAAATACCTTTAATAACCTTAATAACCTTTTTAAAAAACACGTTTAATAACCTGAGAAAGTTTATGAAAGAAAATTAATTTAGTTTATGAAAAGAAAACTTATGTGCCTCCATGACTTTTTCAGTAATTTTGTACATTTTCTATTTTGAATTTTGACTGGAAATAGTACTCCATTCAGGAACTTTGTAGTTTGGAACATAGTAACTTTATTTTCGAATACTATTTAAGACAGATATTATGCGAATTGGGACGCATTGGGGGGGACTTTTATTTTTTTACTTTCATATAAACACTGACTTGCATTTTATACTGTAAATCTCAAAGCAAAAAATCTTCTTTGGTGATTCTACTAAAGAATAAATAATAACCTGGCTGTCCTGAGGTCAAATAAATGAACAGCAAATGATCATTTTGGGTTGAACTATCCCTTTAAGAAGAACTAGAGAAGCGCTTCAAAACATGCCTGCAGTGTCTGCCTAGAGGACGGCTGTTTGTATTACTAATCAATAGGAATTAAACAGTCACCAGCAGCTCTTGAAGGAGGAACTCAATACTGGGAGTGACCACCAAATCATTCCGGCCCACTGCCTTTAACCTGAAGATCCGCTACGCACAAACCGCATCTGACACCTTCACTCCTGCTGTCTGATGGCGCTGGGAAATATTTGGACAGCTCATGGATGAAGAAACACTCTTTTTCCCACCGAATAAAACTCAAGAGTTTATGAAACCAATTGCTTGTCACAGTTCAAATCATATAATGCTGATAATCATATTTCTGTTGACTAAAATCAGTTAGATGCACTCTTATTTATTTGATGCTTGATGATATTCTGGATATTCTTGGGTCTCATTTTCAATGTCATTTTTTTGTTGTTGTTGTACAGCATGTAAAAATAGTTCATTTGATTAGCACATGAACAGAAAACAAACCAGGCTTATTCTGAAAACATACTTCTATATACATTTCTGGAGAGCACTAAATGCGTCCCAGGAGCTACGTTTCTTTGCAGTTTCTGTTTTTGCAGATCTACTAGAGGCTTCTGTGTCGGCTTTTTGAGATCTCACATGTTTCACGAGTGCCATTTGTGCCTGCTGTTCTCACGTAAATCCACCAGAGGCCGCTGTCGACTGATTAATTGACTGACTGACCAATCGACTGACCCACCCTCCTCCTTCCCTAAACCCTTGCATTTTCAAAAGCACAGACTGACCTGTCAACCCACTTCCCTAAACCCAACCAACAGTTTTAAATAGAATTCCAGGAAAATACATTTTTGAGTTCAACATTTGGGTTTTATTTTTCTTATTTTATATTTTTTTAACTAAAAAAAAAATTAACTAACTTTTTTAGAATGAATGAACTAACCATGAACAATACTTTAGAAGTTAATAATCTTAGCCTAGGAAAAGTTAATCATTTATTCCCCCTCCACTCAATTTTATTTATTTATTTATTATTTTTACATTATAAGGTCTCATCAACCACCACAGTTTTACTGCTCCCTGAGGTCCATTAATAATATTATCAACATTTTAAAAGAAAAAAAAACATCCTAATTTAAAAATAATTAGCCTATATATTGTGCTGTTTTTGACCCGTCGTCAGAACGCTCTGTTTGAATAAGCGTGGTGGAGTATAGACTCTGAAGTAAACGCCCACTGCTGTGATTGGTTTACAGTTTTGCATATTAACAAGGCTTAACAAATAGTAAAGTAGAAGTGGCAATCAATATTCTGCAGAGGCGGGGCTTATCCACTCTTATTACATCATTGAATTTTACATTCCATTCCAGGATGTTTTTATAGTACTGAGACCTTTTTGTGTGTGAAGATCAAGGAAATTTGGATTTCTCATTTCATGACCCTTTTAAATTAAATGAAGTTGCTTACCTGAAGCCAACTGCAATACATTTAGAAATTCCAGAAAAACAATTGTGTATTAAATTGTTTAAATTTAAGATTGTCCTTTTTCCGCTATTGCGATTTTCATGCACTTTAAACAATCCTGAAAAACATAAATAAATAAATAAATAAATAAATAAATAAATAAATAAATAAATAAATAAATAAATAAATAAATAAATAAATAAATAAATAAATTAATTACATAGGGCGGTGCATAATTTAATTATTTGAAAAGTGATTGGATTATAGAAAGATGGACATTGGTAACAGAATGAAGAAGGATTGACGAATGGACAAATTTAGAGAAGCAAGACATCCACTAATATATGGCATAAAGGAATGATAGCTCCACCCTAAAGGACTGATAGCCAAGCCCAAAAGAACTGATAGCTCCACACTTAAGGACTGATAGTTCTGCCCAAAAGGACTGATTGCCACGCCCTAAATGACTAATAGCCACGCCCTAAAGGACTGATAGCCACACCCAAAATGACAGATAGCCACGCCTAAAGGACTGACAGCTCTGCTCTAAAGGACTGATAGCCACACCCTAAATGACTGATAGCCACGCCCTAAAGGACTAATAGCTTTGCTCTAAAGGACTGATAGCCACGCCCTAAAGGAGTGATAGCCACACCCTAAATGACTGATAGTCACGCCCTAAAGGACTGATAGCTCTGCCTTAAAAGACTGATAGCTCTGCCCTAAAGGACTGATTGCCACGCCCTGAAGGACTAATAGCCACGCCCTAAAGGACTGATAGCCACACCCTAAATGACAAATAGCCACGCCTAAAGACTGATAGCTCTGCTCTAAAGGACTGATAGCTCTGCTCCAAAGGACTGATAGCCACGCCCTGAAGGACTGATAGCTGTGTCCTATAAAGGACTATTAGCCACACCTTAAATGACTGAAAGCCACACCCTAAATGACTGATAGCTCTGCCCTAAAAGACTGATAGCCACGCCCTAAAGGACTGATAGCCACACCCTAAAGGCATTCCATGTGATCAGGAAGTGAAGAAAGTAATTTGAGGGAGAGGGAATGTTTTGGTATTTGATTAAAATTTATAAGGGCTATGACCCTGTACAAAGTAATGAAGTGCACACACATACATTGTTTATAACAAGAACTACTATATACATATAAAAACAAGAAGAGTAAATTCTGATTTCATGGAAACTTTAAACAGCACGAATATAATGCTTTTCAGCATTCTCGCCGAATATAACAGTGCTACCCAGAAAGAGTCAATTAGCGTCAGAAAATGAGTAGGTATATAGTGTGGTTGTTGTTTACGGTGTATGGCCAGGCTGGAGATGGAGCTGATGTCGGATCAGCTGACTCATCCGTTCTGTTTTAGCACAGATGGAGGGGTAAACATAGCATGAAGGTATGGAGAAGCTTCAGCCCATGACCACAAGCCTCCTCTCCCTAAACTGCATCCTGCTATAGAGCGGCTGATAAAACCCTGGCGCTGTCACAGGTGGGCTGTTTACCATGACATCGCTCCCTTTCCGGATCCCCCGTTTCCTCATTAGGAATTCTGAGGCTGTCACTTTAGCTGCAGTTTGGTCCATATGGAATGACCGTAAAGTGTCACACTCCACTTTTAACTATCTGCTGCATTGGCAGTTCTTAAAGCTACAGTTGTTTTTATCCCTCCAAGCAGGGCCACAGGTGGTGAAAATTGCTCTTCGTGAGAAAAGTCTGCTCTCTGAGTGGCAGATGGTGCGAGTTTGCCTAGTTAAGCCTAGAAATCAGTGGAGGAGCCATTAATAAGACATAAATTGAGCATCATTTTGGGCAGATTGTATATGCGGTCCCTTTCCGCTTGTTATAATGAAGCTATCTCTTCTGCAGGTTTCCGTACGACGCTTCTGCTTTGGGTATCTGTTAGCATATGGCACGTTATAAAACATTCACACACGTATCATGATTTAAAAATCATGCCTTTACTGTACTATCACGCTCAGCGCATTCATCTTTGATGTGTCGTAAGATATGCGTAAGACCGCTTTGGGTATCAGGATGACTGACATGCTAAATGACAGTTCTGGCCTACATTTCTTCATTAGAAATCACTCATCAGGTTGCTTTTTGCTCATGACCTCTGGTATGTCAGGACTCATCTTTGTCTCGGACTAGCAATGGTGAACTGATTTCCATCAAAGGCGATGCTCAGTGTGATACTGAAAGACCCTGATGAGCTGATTAGGTGGGAAAAGATGCTATTCGATTGGTGTAAAATGAGGACAGATGGACAGCGATGCAGCAGTCAGCGCACTGAAACGTCATTTCATTGGATAGCAAAGATAGAATGTTGCATTTTGGAGTGTGAATTAAATGAAAATGTCAAGTTATTTTATAGATGTATATAACAGACAACAGTAAATTCAAATAAACTGTCTAATGTAGGCTAACCATGTTCTGTACACAATGATGTTCCATCCTCGACAATCTCTGAAAAAATACTTAAGGGTCGTAGACAGATCTGTGTAATCTTTGTTTCTCACTCTTTCACTCCTGAGCACAACAGAGACCCTCCTACCATATGTTTCTTAGAAAATTCAGTAAGTTTGCTACATCCATCTAATGATAGCCACAGCCTAAAGGACTGATAGCCACACCCTAAAGGACTGATAGCCACACCCTAAAGGACTGATAGCCACACCCTAAAGGACTGATAGCCACACCTTAAAGGACTGATAGCCACACCCTAAAGGACTGATAGCCACACCCCAAAGGACTGATAGCCACACCCCAAAGGACTGATAGTTTCACCCTAAGGGGCTGAAAATAACACCCTAAAGAACCAATAGCCTCGGCCTAAATGGCTGATAGCCACGCCCTAAAGGACTGATAGCTCTGCCATAAATGACTGATTGCCAAGCCCTAAATGACTGAAAGCTTCGCGCTGAAGTACTGATAGCTCTGCCCTAAAGGACTGATTGCTCTATCTGATAGAACTGATAATCACGCCCTAAATGACTCATAGCTACGCCCTAAAAGACTAATAGCCACGCCCTAAAGGACTGATAGCCACACCCTAAAGGACTGATAGGTCCGCCTTAAAGGATTGATAGCCATGCCCTAAAGTACTAACATCCCTGCCTTTAATGACAGATAGCTCCCCCCAAAATGAATGATAGCTCCGCCCTAAAGGACTGAGAGCTCTGCCCTAAAGGACTGATAGATTCAACCTAAATGACAGATAGCTCCGCCCCACCAGGATTTAAAATTAGTTTTATATCTTAGGGCACCATGGTAAACAGTATCCAATGCATGCAGTCTCTGAGACGAAAGATAACATTAGCATGTATAATATATATATATATATATATATATATATATATATATATATATATATATATATATATATATATATATTCGATACATAATAAATAAATAACTATATGTTACTTAAAGAAATATTTTGTACATGTACATTGTCTTAATATCTTTTGGGAGAAGCATGTGTCATTTCAAAATGGAAAAGTAAACTTGTTAGTTGAATAAACGTAACTTTAAGTCAGGATTTGCCAGGGGTGTGAATCATTTTGTATTTGGCTGTATGTGTATGAAATGTCAAATCTGTTAACTCTGAATGAGAAACAAGATACTTTGCATTAGCATCACCATATAAATGCGTGGATTTTCATGCACACTATTCTTAAATTGTTTGCTGTTTTGTAATGCTTAACATCAGGTTTAGCGAAATAAGACAAATCTAGATTCAAGTTAAATCTGAATTGATGTGAAAGACCTCAGAAACTGTATTGCCTGAGTCCCAAATTACCTGGAGTTATGCAAAACCGTATGCGCTATGCCAAATGTACCTATAGGCAATGTCATGTTCTCTCAAAATGTCAATTATAAATGAGAATACTAGAAGAATTTTAAGAGGAATCACACTGAACCAACAGTGACAGATGCCAGATTACAGTACGTCACTTCACAGACACTGATTCAGCATGTTCAACCTACAAAAAACAAGCACAGATCAATGGTAGAGATGGAGATGGAGGTAAGCAATTGATCTGCCTAAACTCGATGAACATGTCTGCTGACCTTTTATCCTTCAATAAAGATAAAAATATGCAACAGAAACACCTTCAGTTTTGATGCTCTTCATTCATTGTTTGCGTCGTTTCTATCTGTAGACTACATCTAATGAAAACACATGGCAGCACAGTGGCTCAGTGGTTTGCACTGTCGCCTCAAAGCAAGAAGGTCACTGATTCGAGTCCCTGTTGGGCCAGTTGGCATTTCTGTGGGGAGTTTGAATGCTCTCCCCATGTTGGCATGGGTTTTCCCCACAGTCTAAAGACATGCTGTGTGAATTAGTTAAATGTGTGTGTGTTGTCTGGGTTATGGCTGGAAGGGCATCTGCTGATTAAAACTTATGTTGGAATAGTTGGTGGTTCATTCTGCTGTGGGGAACCCGCAAAGATAAGGGACTAAGTTAAAGGAAAATGACCTATGAATGAAATTGGTTACTTTTTTACTAGCAAAGCTCTAGTTACTTACACTCATGTTCAAACAACTTATTTAAAAGGAGCTGAATCAACACAATTCTTGAGTTTTTTTGGGACAACTTAAATGTTTTATGTTAAATCCACTTAAAGTTGTAAAAATTACTAAAAGTTAACTTAATTCCTTCATGATAATACATTTTTAATACATGAAAAAAAAAATACTTGAGTACACTGTAAAGCCCAAAAAGTTATGGTAACTTAAGCCATTGAGGAAACCGATTGCAACAAATCATTTAGGTTCAAAAACTAATCCTAATGAGTACTGTGAACTTAATCCATTTGAGTAAATGAAGCAGTTTGAGCACAGTAAAACCCAATAATTGAAGAGAACTCAAACCAGCTGAGTACTGTAAAACCTATTATGTTAGGGCAACTCAAACCATTTGAGGAAACCGATTGCTACAAACCATTTAAGTTTAAAAGCTAATCTATATGAGTGAACTTACTCTATGTAAGTTGAAGTAATGAGGTATTTAATTAACTCATTCAACACTGAGTTCAAAACTCATTTCAAATGAGTAGAATTACCTTTCAGTGAATTTTAAGTTAACTACACTCATTTCATTTAACGAAGTTTACTGTTGGGTTTGTCTCATTCAGAACTCAAATGGCAATATATATATACACTGTAAAAAATGGCTGTGATTTCAACGGTAAAAAATTGTAAAAATGCTACAGTACAAATCGTAATCTGGTTAATGGTATATTTCCTTGATATAAATGGCGAATAACCGTAAATTGACTTTCCCAGAATTCCCTGCATGGCACATAACTTTTTATGCATTTGGTTGACATTAATATGAATCTTTTTGGTAGTTTCCCCATCAGTTATGTACATTAGAGATTTATGTTACATCAAATGTTGATAAACAATGTTTATTTCATGACTTTAATTTTATGCGTGTGGTTTTATGCGTGGTGTTTAGTGGCTGTGTGAATGACACTGAGCACCTTCTATATGCTGATACTCTTTTCTGCTTGTGGGAGAAGTTGATTGTGATGAGCATTGGCTCACTATGTAACTTCCTCATCACCACCTGCATGTGGGTGTGCTATATTTATATTTACATATATATATATTTTTTTTTATTACACATTTTTCTTTGTTTACCATTTAAGAAGCTGAGCCTCCTTAAAATAAAAATCCTTAAATCATTCCTGTAAAACTGAATTTGGCATTTGTCTTAATAGTGCCCTCCACTACAGGCAGTGACACTCTCTTCTGCTGTCGTCATTATATGCTAGTCACCCCTTTAAATCACATAGAGTTACGGGATTTATGATTTGTCTTTTCCTCATCATTTTTAGGTTTATATATAGACTTCTAGCTTGGTCATA
This sequence comes from Danio rerio, assembly GCF_052040795.2. Classification (NCBI taxonomy): domain Eukaryota; kingdom Metazoa; phylum Chordata; class Actinopteri; order Cypriniformes; family Danionidae; genus Danio; species Danio rerio. Next base: position 3,375,666 of record NC_141026.1, read on the forward strand.
AGTCATTGAAAATGATTAGACTAGTAGCATCTCGCTTAAAATGAACAAATTTATTCAATTATTTTCAAAAAACGAAAATTGTCATCATTTACTCAATCTTTACTTTTTCTTCTGTTGAACACAGAAGATGATATTTTAAAGAAAGCTGGAAACCTGTAACCATTGACTTCTATAGTATTTGTTTTTCTGTCTGTGGAAGTCAATAGTTACAGGTAACTGATGTTAATTAAGTATATATAGGCCTGTTGAAACATTGACTCACATCGTTTCTTTGCCTATTTTTATTTGAAAATTGGGTTGACTGGGTAATAGTACACCACATTTTTTAGGACTACACCACTGGTTAAAATAGTCTCCTTTTTTTCATATTTCAATGTTTATACTCATGACATTAAACCTTTATGACTTCATCTTTTAAAGTGTAGGTTGAATCACATATTCTGTGCCGGAGAAATGCTTCTTCACTGTTAATTTTATTGGCATGCATTGAATTTCTCCTCTTTTCTATCTGTGAAGTCGCGCTTGCCGCTTATAACCTCCGCTCTCTGATTGCTCTGCTGCATGTCAACAATGAAACCCAGTCAATTTTCTGTTCCTCTTCTGAGGTTGCTCTCAAATCCTCATACAATTCATCACATGACTCTGTGTTGAGACAACAGATCGATGCCTTTTTAAATGGAGGTAGAGCTGAACTTTAGATTTATCCACTGCTTCCCCGTGAAACCGTGAGTTTGTTATAGAAATGGATTAGCAGTCATAAGGTAGCAATCTGGAATCGGAGATTTGCTAACAGATTTTCTCCCTCATAAAGCATGTTTAGAAAATGTACATTCTTAATCCACAACTCCACTTTGCTGATTAGCTCCTTTGCTGATTATTATGGATCAGGGTGACCCAGTATAACCCGCCTCAGCTTGTAAATGTGGATGAACTGGTGTCGGAAAACTAGCTTTACTTACAGAAATATTTGGCTTGATGGTTGAAGTTGATGAAGAAAATTGGGAATTATGTTGTTCTGACATGTCACACGATATTTTGAATGCTTACTAATGTGTGTGTGTGGTAAATCTAAAACATAAAGCCGTCATGTCACGATTTGGATAATAACACTGAATATTGATATTGATAATAACATTTGATTATTTTTATATTAACTAAAATTAGAATCATCTAATGAAATCATCCCAAGTCCTTCATTGATCCATCTGATCATCTATCCATCTATCTGAATCAGGGATCCAGGCCAATCATCCATCCATTATAATCATTGATCTGTCTGAATCATCCAAATCATCCATCCATCCATTCTTCTGCATCTTCCATCCATCTATTTAAATCATCATCTATCCATCTGATTCATGCGTCCATCCATCCATCCATCCATCCATCCTTCCATCCATCCATCCATCCATCCATCCATCCATCCATCCATCCATTATCTAAATCATTCATCCATTAGCCAAGTCATCCATCCATCCATCCATCCATCCATCCATCCATCCATCCATCCATTATCTAAATCATTCCTCCATTAGCCAAATCATCCATCCATCCATCCATCCATCCATCCATCCATCTGATTCATTCATCCATCCACCCATCTTCCAAATCATCCATTTATTCATTAGCAGAATAATCTATCCATCCATCCATCCATCCATCCAAATTTTCACCCATTCGATTCATGCATCCATCCATACATACATCCATCCATCTGTCATCCAAATCATCCATTCATCCATTAACCGAATCATTCATTCATCCATCGATACAAATCTATATACAACCATCTGATTCATTCATCCATCCTTCATCCAAATCATTTATTCATCTATTAGCTGAATCATCCATCCATCCATAAATCCATACAAGTTATCATCTATCCATCTGATTCATTCATCCACCCATCCAAATCATCTATTCGTCCATTAGCAGAATCATCCATCCATCCATACAAATCATTATCCATCCATCTGATTCATCTATCTATCTATCTATCTATCTATCTATCTATCTATCTATCTATCTATCTATCTATCTATCTATCTATCTATCTATCTATCTATCTATCTATCTATCTATCTATCTATCTATCTATCTATCTATCTATCTATCTATCTATCTATCCATCCATCCATCCATCCATCCATCCAAATCATCCATTCATCATTAGCTGAATCATCCATCCATACAAATCATCATCCATCCATCTGATTCCTTTATCCATCCGTCTTTCAAATCATCCATTTATCCATTAGCTGAATCAACATCCATCCATCTGAATCATCCATCCATCCATCCATCCATTCACTCATTCACCCATGCACATCAATCAATAAATATCAATCTTCCATCTATTGATCCAACCATCTTTATCATCCATCCATCCACCAATCCGCATCATCAATCCATATATCCAAATCTTTCATCCATACATCTGAATCATCTATCCATCTGGATCATCCATCCATTGATCTATATGAAACATTTGAATCATCTGAATCATACGTCTAAATCGTTCATCCATCCATCCATCCATCCATCCATCCATCCATCCATCTGAATCATCCATCCATCCATCCATCCATCCATCCATCCATCCATACAAATCTTTCATTCATTCATCTGACCATGTGAATCATTCATCCATCCAAATCATCCATCCAAATCGTTCATCCATCAATCCATCTTAAACATCAGAATCATCCAAACTGTCTGTCCATTCATCTGTCCGTCCGTCCGTCCATCCGTCCATCTGTCTATCTGATCATTTAAATCATTCATCCATCGATCTGAATTTTCCAAATCACCTCTCCATCCATCATTCGCATCATCCATCCATCATCGAAATCATCCACTCACTATCATATTTATTTACTTTTTTGTATGGCATGATGGTATATTACATTGAGTTTGCCTTTCAATTGTGACCAGTTCACTGTATAGATAAACGTGATAGCTTGATACAAACTGAATCAATTGCATAATAAATCTTCTCTTTCGTTAGTGTTGTCAGCAGCACTACTCACCTCGCCCAACAAGAGGCATCTGCACACTGAAAAGACATTCCCTGCATGAACACACAACATAATGAAGAGAGTGGCATTTTTCTGAGGAATCTCATATCTATAGGATGGATTTCTATGTGTGACGTTACAAATGTTTCTTTTCTATGTGGTTTTCAGATATGCAGATTCAAACTGACGTACAAATAAAATTCATGATCACTGTAATCTCTTATCTTATAACAAGTTGTGTGTTATGAGGCGTATCCATGAAGAACTGGAGTGTGTTCACCTCTGAAATGTGGTTAGCTTGAGTTAGACTGTATAAGTGGCAATACACAGACATTTGGCTGATAATAAATCAAAATACTACTTTAAAGCTGAGTTAAATGAGCAAAAATCTGCCTGTAGCCATATTTCACCCTCATCTTTTACATGGGTTTTGCAGATTTCTCTTTCAAGTTTTAATGAGAGCTGCTCATTGCTGGTGAATTACGAATCTGGTTATTCACGGTCAGAAAGAGAGGCCCTCTTCTGTAATTTACCAGAGAGAATGTAATTGTCAGAAAATGTCACATGTAATGGCAGTGAATACTCTATCAGCGGTGTGAGTACCATATCTGCCGCCACCATTTAAATGCAAATCATACTCTATGATGAAGGACTGACTGGAAATGTTCAAGCACTTTCTTTTAGAAACAGGTTAATTCAGAGTTTTGAACTGTGAATTGATCACAAAACTCAAGTTAAAACAATGTTGGAGTGCTCGGCACATTTCCTTGTCCCTGAGACGTGATCGTTTTGAATGATGGGTTCATGAATCATGCTTCTCTTCATCTAGTAGACAATTCAGCAATGAGTAAAGCAGCAGCTATGCCATTGAAATGCATTTGACCTTTAATATGTTGAAACAGTTTCATTAGAGTAGTTTAAACACTTCACTCATAAATAATGCATACAAATTTGTAGACAAGTTTGTAACTATTTGATTGATTTGACGAATGGATGAATGGATAGATTGATGAATCAGTGTTTGATACATCCACCAATCCATCCATGTCCATTAAACCACCTTTCATTCATCCATCCTTCCATTTGATTCATTTATTTGATATATCTGTCACTATTTGAATCATCCGTTCATCCATCCATTTTATTCACATTTCTGTCTTTTCATCTATGAATCCATCCATTTTTGCCTCCATCCACATTACTATCCATCAATTTTCCAGTTAATCTAAGCTTCTGTATATCTATCTGTCCATTAATCTATTAAATTCATCCATTTGTTTGCGCATTTGGTCTAACCTTTGCATCCATCCATCCATTTGATAAATTCATTCATCCATCCATCCATTTAAGCTGTCCATCGATGCATCCATCCATCCATTCAATTGATTAGTCCATATATTCATCCAACCATTTTTTCATTCCATCCATTCATCCATACATCCATCCACCCATTCATTATCCATCAATTTAATCAGTCCATCTCTTCATCCATCCACCTATCCATTTGATCATCCATCCATCCATCCATCCATCCATCCATCCATCCATCCATCCATCCATCCATCCGTCCATCCATCCTTTTGGTCCTTCCATCCATCCTTTTGATCAATCTATCTAACTTTTTGATCAATCCATCCATCAACCCTTCAGCAAAACTGACTTTACTTCCATCCATTAATTTGATCCATCCATCCATCCATCCATTTGAGCTGTCCATCCTTGCATCCATCCATCCATTCATTTGATTAGTCCATCCATTCATCCTTCCATTTTATCATTCCATCCATCCATTAATCCATCCATTAATCCATTCATCCATCCATCCATCCATCCATCCACCAATCCATCCATTCATCAATTTTGATCCATCCAACCCTTCAACCCTTCAGGAAGTCTTTCTTCTTTTCTCCTTTCCATTAATTCAGTTGATCCACCCATCCTTCTATCCATCCATTTGATATGCCTATCCATTCATCAACCCTTCAGCAAATCTGACTTCTTTTCTTCCATCCATTTATTTGATCCATCCATCCATCAAATGATCCGGCCATCGATCCATTAAATTATCCATCCATCTGTTTATGTGATCCATCCGTTTATCCATCCATCCATCCATCCATCCATTCATCCATCCATCCGTCTGTCCGTCCGTCCGTCAGTCAGTCAGTCAGTCAGTCAGTCAATCAGTCAGTCAATCAGTCAGTCATTCCGCTTATTTTCTCTTCAGGCAAACTGTCTTCCTGTCTTCTGTTCATCCATCCATTTGTTCTCTCCATCTATCTATCTATCCATCCATCCATTTAATCCATATGTCCGTACACAGCAGTTTTACCATTTGACTCATGTCTAAAAATACCAAGCTATAATTATTGTCGTTGAATTTGTCCTGTTGGCCACATCTTCCAGAGAACTATTAATTACAGAGTTAAACTTTCAGTATAAAACATCACCATGAAAATCCCAACGGGTCGAGCAGCAGCTGGTAAAATATTCCTTCTTTAATCAAGCGCTGCTGTGAAAGGTGCCGATGAATTCCCTTGTTGATATGTGCGTCAACATGGGAACCTCTTATTAAAGCTCTCTTCCTTTACAACACCACCCATTATTTCACTGTCTACATCCGACAGCTCTAGTGCTGTCCGCACAATAACTGGCAACACAGCCAATCACTGTTCAATTAAATGTTCTCGCCTCTCTTTGTGCTCCACAGCACTTGGAAAATTGAACAACCCAAACAAATAGTTATTGTTCTGGACGAGCTGACCACATTTAATTACACCTCCTGGTGACTTCAGCCAAATACAGACATAGTTCAATAAACGAAAAAGCCAAGTGTCTGTAATGCTGGCGGAAACGGCTCCATAATGGAACACCACCAGATGGATTTACGTTTGCTTTTGTTGCTTGTGTTAAACTGGAATACTGTCCTTTGTTTTAACGGTTTAGTTTGACACAGTGGAGAGAAAAGAACGACGACAACAAAGAAATCTGTGGCAATAGAGAACCTCCACTGGGGCCGCAGATCAAACACTAGTGGGATCAAACCACTGCATTGTGTGTTGAAATGGAGTCAGATCATTTCATCTTTCAGGCTCTCCTGATCCCAGCGCTTGTTTTACGCCGCCTCCGCCTGAATGAGAAAGAATAGGGGATGCATTTGCCGTTTACACACAGGCCCTCGCAGAACAGAGGAGGTGTGTCCCCTGTTTATGTTCAGTTTAGAGAGTAGTACTTATTCTTTTGAACCAATGAATGGAGGCTTCAGTCACTCAGGTGACGCACATTTTAATTAGCTGCTTTTGTTTTGAGTAATAAATGATTGTTAATAGCGTTTTGGTTTATTCTTGTCCAGTACAGTGAATGTTTTGTTGTTTCACCCCTGAGAGTGAGTTCACCTGGTGTTGTGTCTAAACCTCTGAAAACTTGAAAATATGAAAACTTGTTTTTCTATCCATCCATCCATCCATCCATCCATCATCCATCCATCCATCCATCCATCCATCATCCATCCATCTATCCATCCATCCATCCATCCATCATCCATCCGTCCATCCATCCATCCATCCATCCATCCATCCATCCATCCATCATCCATCCATCCATCCATCCATCCATCCATCCATCCATCATCCATCCATCCATCCATCCATCCATTTTATTAAAGATTTCCATCCATTTGATTAATCTATTTATCCATCCATAAATCCAATCATCATCATTCTGTCTATACATCTGTTCATCCATCCATACATCTATACATTTAATTGATCCATCATCTATCCATCATCTGTCAATCATTTCAATTTCATCATTTCATCTGTTTTATAATATTTTCTATCCTTCCATCCATCCATCCGTTTGTCCATCTTTCCACCCATCCATTCATTCTGTACATTTGATCGATCCATCCATTCTTCAAACATTTTATCCACCTCTTTCATCCATCTGTCAGTCTCTCATCCATCCATCCATCCATCCATCTTTTCACCTGTCTGTCCACCCATCCACCCATCAATCCTGTCCATCTACACATCTCTACATTGATCGATCCATTCATTCAATCGTTTTATCCACCCATCCATTCAACCATCCATCTGTTCACCCATTTGTCCACCCTTCCATCCATCCATTCTGTCCATTTAATCCATCAATCCATCGGTCTGTTCGCCCGTCTGTCCACCCATCCATCCATTCTGTCCATTTGATCTATCCATTCATCCATCTTGTACATCCATCCTGTCCATCTATAAATCTCTAAACTTGATCGATCCATCCATTCATCAGTCATTTTATCCATCCATCCATCCATCCATCCATCCATCCATCCATCCATCCATCCATCCATCAATCTGTTTGCCCATCTTTCCACCCGTCTAGCCATCCATCTATTCTGTCCATTTGATCTATCCAACCATCCATCCATCCATCCATCTATCTTTTAACCTGTCTGTCCACCCATCCATTCATTGTTTATTTAATCCATCCATCCATCCATTCATCCATCCATCCATCCATCCATCCATCCATCCATCCATTCATACATTTGTTCGCTGGTCTGTTCATCCATCCATCCATTCTGTCCATTTAATCCATCCATTCATCCATCCATCCATCCATCCATCCAGCTGTTCGCCTGTGTTCACCTATCCACCCATCCACTCATTATGTCCATTTGATCTATCCATCTTGTACATCCATCCTGTCCATCCATAGATCTCTACACTTAATCAATCTATCCATTCATCATTCATTTTATCCATCTATTCATTTATCCACCCATCTGTCCGTCTGTCTATCCATCCATCCATCTGTTCACCAGGCTGTCCATCTATTCTGTCCAGTTAATCCATTCATCCATACATTTATCAATCATCCACCCATCCATCTATTCTGTCTATTTTATCCATCCATCCATTCATCTGTTGGCCTGTCCACCCATCTATCCATTTCGTACATTTGATCCATCCATCCATCCATTTGTGCTGCCATCCTGTCCATCCATACATCTCTACATTTGATCGATGCATCCATTTATCTATCATTTTATCCACCCATCCATTCATCGATTCATCTGTCTATCCGTCCATCCATCTATCTGTTCACCTGTCCACCCATCCATCCATTCTGTCCATTTGATTAATCCATCCATCATCCATCTGTGTACCTGTCTGTCCACCAATCCATCCATCCATTCTGTCCGTTTAATCCGTCCATCCATCCATCCATCCATTCATCCGTCCATCCATCCATTTTATATACACATCCCGTCCATCCATACATCTTTACATTTGATTGACACATCCATTCATCAATCATTTTATCCATCCACCCATCCATTCATGTTCTAAATTTTTCCCTCCAATTTTTTTCCATTCATACATCTGTATATTTTATCGAGTCATCAATCATTTTTGTCAACCCATTCATCTTTCCATTTGATTGACCAAATTATTGACCCACCCATCCATCCTCCATCTCTCTCCATCTGATATATCCATCCAGCCATATGTATGTACATTTGATTGATCCACCCATCCATTCATTTATTTGATTGTCCCATTCATTCATTTGTCTATTAGATTAATTGACTGATTGATCAATCACTCATCGGACCATCTGTCCCTTTGATCTATCCATCCATCCATCCACCAGCTCTTCCATCCACCAGCTCATCCATCTATCCATCAATTTGTCAGTTCTTTAGTCCATCCATCTGTCTATCCATCAGTTTATGCATTCCTCCATCCATTCATCCATCAGTCCTTCCATCCATCAGTCCATCCTTCCATCAATCCATCCATGCATCAGTCTATTCCATCCCTTTAATAGTGCATCCATGCATCAGTCCATTCCATTCATCCATCAGTCCATCAATCCATCAGTCAATCCATCCATCAGTAAATCCATCCATCAGTTCAGCCATCAAACAGCCCAACAATCCATCTGTCCGTCCTTACATCCGTCCATCCATCAGTCCACCCATCCTTCAGCCCATGTGTCTATTGTAATTAGTTGTTTTTGTGTTTGGTAGCACATGGATGTAAAGGGTACTGGTATTGTAGCTAAATCTCTGTGAGCCATAAGGAAAAAAGTAAGACTTACTATCTTACAACTTTGACAACTGCAAGATTTTTGAATAAAAATACTAAAATAAAAAGCATTTCATTCTGACATTCATACCTTATTTTATATCATTGTGAAGTACCTCACAGTTCGGACATTCTCACAATTGTGAGGAAAAAGCCTGAACGGTGCAAATAGTCAGAATAGGAAAAGTTTCCATATTTTTTTACATCACTTTCATGGTGTAAAACTGTGCAGATTTTATTTTGACAACTGTTAATCATAAAGTCAGAAAATTAATTCATAATGCACTTTTAGAAGATTAATAAATGAGATGCCCTAACAGTATTAAAGTTAAATGAATCTGTAGCTCGGGGTTTACACTTGTTTGCAAGATATTCTGGGGAAAAAAGCATTTCACAAACAGCCTTTTTTGCTCTTTTCACAGAACGATTCAGTTGCCATCACATTGATGAACTGACGCCTCCAGCTCTACAGTTTTCATCACCTGGCATCCGGTGAGTAGATCCACCATTCAGAGGAAAACACATTACAGTGAGGATCTGTTGGTGTTGTTTTTTGGGTAATGGTGCCACTGCACATCCAGTGTGCGAACTGTTGAATCTCTGGCACAAATCCACAATGTTTTAACGTCAAGTTGGCGCTGGATTTCATCAGTGCTGCTCTCTCACTTGGCCTGAAGAGTGTTTAACATTGCAGCTCATTAAACTCTGAGATACTGAGGGGAAACTGATAGTCTGGCAAAGCTAAACGCTGATAGCAAGGTGTTGAGTTAAAGTTTTGGGTTCTCTTCCAAAATAAAATCGAAAAGGCTTTAAATCTTCAGTTACCACCACTCGCAGGATGTCAGATTTGCTTTGTTAGAAAAGGCTTTCCTCGTTTGTTCATGTGTACTGTACTGTAAATATTTAAATTCAAAAATGTTTTTATAAATTGCCCTAGGTGTTGTTCAATAGCTTTAGGACAACTTTAATTGTTTGATCCACTTCAAATGTTGCCTACTGTATACTGTGTATATTGGTAATTGTATTAATAAGAATGCACATTATAAATATTTATTGAGCTTTTTATATGCGCTTATATAACATCCACCTAAAAACAACTAAAAAACAACATAATAGTAGTGATAATAGTAGTGCATCATCATCATCATCATTATACTCTTCATTATTGTTTGTACACACAAATTTTCAACCAAACTAACCAACCTAAAACCAACCAACCTAAAACCAACCTAAAACCAACCAACCAACCAACCAACCAAACAACAATTCCAACCAACCAACCATTCCAACAGACCCAACCAACCTCAGACAACTGACCCATCCCAAACCAACCCAAATCAACCAACCAACCAACCAAACCAAAACAACTAACCCCAAAAAAAAAACAATAAACCCACCAACCAACCAACCAACCAACCCAAAACAACAAAACAACCAACAATTCAAACAGACCCAACCACCATAACTAAACCTAAACAAACAAACGACCCGTCCTGACAACCCAACCGAACCAACCCTAACCAACCAACCAACCCACCCAACCAACCAACCCACCAACCAACCAACCAACCACCCATCCAACCAACCAACCAACCAACCAACCAACCAACCAACCAACCAACCAACCCAAAACAACAAACCAACCAACCACTCAAACAGACCCAACCACCCCAACTAAACCTAAACACAACCAAACGACCCGACCAACCAACCCAACCCAACCCAATCCAACCAAACCCAACCCAACCCAACCCAACCCAACCCTAACCAACCAACCAACCAACCAACCAACCAACCAACCAACCCAAAACAACAAACCAACCAACCACTCAAACAGACCCAACCACCCCAACTAAACCTAAACACAACCAAACGACCCGACCAACCAACCCAACCCAATCCAACCAAACCCAACCCAACCCTAACCAACCAACCAACCAACCAACCAACCAACCAACCAACCAACCAACCAACCAACCAACCCAAAACAACAAGCCAACCACACAACCACCCCAACTAAACCCAACCAACCAACCAACCCAATCCAACCCAATCCAACCCTAACCAACCAACCACTCAGCCAAACATCCCAACTAACCAACTGACCCAACCACCCTGACCAATCGACCGACCAACAGGATCAATCCAATAAATGGACGGATGGATGGATGGATGGATGGATGGATGGATGGATGGATGGATGGATGGATAGGTGGAATATATCAGTCAATTAAACAGATGGAAGGATCAATCAATTAAACAGATAAGGGGATGGATTTATAGATAAATCAAATGGATAGAACATTTTAATAAAATTGATGGATTATATCAGTCAATTAAACATATGGAAGGATCAATCAATTAAATGAACAGGTGGATGAATGGATGGATGGATCATTAAGAAAGTGAAGGATTCCTTGCATTCAGTTTTATTTCAGCACATTTAAAGACTTCTTTTTTTATATAAAATACTCAACTTTATTACACTGCAGTCTGAGATGAATGAATCCAGATCCTTGTTTCAGAGCTTCAGAAAACCAGAGGAAACAGATCTGCAGCAGAAACTCCCTCAGTGAAAGACAAACCTACTAACAGTGAAATCTTCCTCTGAGAGACGCCAACCAAACACTCCAAAAACAGTGACATGTGGAGCTGCTGTTAATGGTGATTTGACTCAGATGTGTGTGTGTCGTTCACAATGACTGAATCCAATAAGATCTGCTGAAGCTCACCTGACGCCTGCAGCTTTATCTCTGTTTCATATTCAGTGAAACTACACACACGCAGTGTTTATCAGACTGTACGACAGCAGCCACAGCTTCTGTGAATGCCAATGATTTGTTGTCAGAGTAATTGACTCCAGTCGTACAGCTGTAATATGCTCACAAACAGTGCTATACAGCATATTGACCTGGATCTTAATGCACGTATTTTGCGGTCTCCAGAAACGTCCGCAGGTCTACGTTTCCACAATGAGCCCGGGTTGTCTCCAAACTAGATAACCTGAAATCCCATGTCTCATATATAAGATCATCTGAACCAATGCCGGGCCGGAGCTAAAACCCCAAACCCCCCCAGAACAAACGCTCCCCATTAGAGCAGCAGCATCTGATTTGGACCGTTCACCGCGGAGCAGATGAATTAATTAAATGCTGTAAAAAATAATTAGGAATCATCCATAATTCATCCGTGGAAATGTAAACTCATGAATCTTTCATGATTGCGCTCCAAGATACCAGTGGAAATCTGTTGTGAGGGTGGCAAAAATAAAAAAGATTAGAAAACGCGGGCCACCTCTAAAAGCTGGGAGCCGAGCTGTTATTTAAAGCAGAGAGAAAGAAGATTGCTTTCTGAATCCCGAGAAAAAATAAGCGCAGACAGAGAAAGGCAGCAGAGGTCTCCATCTGCAGATCTCTTATAAGACTAATCCGCATATCAGATATCTGCAGCGGTGCAAATGTTAGAGGAGGCGGACTAGATTTATGTGCTGTGTCAAAAACGCCATTATATTGAGAGCAACTCAAACAAGAGGTTCATATGTCATTTGTAAGTACACTGAAGAATCTAGCATATCCAAAACTCAGGCAAAAAAGTATCACAGGGCTTGTTCCATACACTTTACTTGCCAGAAGTGTAGTGTACTACAAAAAATACAGATATAAAAATGTTTTCTTGACTGTTTGTACTGTAAATACTTACTGTGCCTTTAAGCTTTGTGCATGTGTGGCTATATGGCTGAATGATAAATCATATAGTTCACACTTTCATTCATCAGAAAAGATGCTGATATGCTAAATGTGTTCAGGCAGTGTCGTGGACCTCCAGAAAGTCAAAATGCTTCATTTGTGCTAATGAAAACACCCCTGTGATGGATAGACATACAGATTGTTCAATAAACTGTTCTGTTAAGGTTAAATCAGTCATGGTAGATTTCCACAGATGTATTGTACATTACAACTACTACTTCTAATACTAATACTACTACTAATACTGATGCTAATACTTATGATAATAAAATAAACTTTTTATTAGACACTAAAAAATGTAGATAAATGGTAATAAAATAAGATTCGATAATTTTAAATCAATTAAAAAGATAATAATTATAATACTATTAATAATAATAACAATAATAATAATAATAATAACAACAACAGCAATAATAATAATAATAATAATATTAGTAATAACAATAATACTAACAATAATAACAATAACAACAGCAATAATAACAACAGTAATAATAATAATAATAATAATAATAATAATAATAATAATATTAAGAATGATAATAATAATAATAATAACAACACAACAACAACAATTTCCCAGAGATGGGTTGCGGCTGGAAAGGCTTCCGCTGCGTAAAAACGTGCTGGATAAGTTGGCGGTTCGTTCGGCTGTGGCGACCCCGGATTAATAAAGGGACTAAGCCGAAAATAAAATAAATGACTGAACAACAACAACAACAACAACAATAACAACAACAACAACAATAATAATAATAATAAACAATAATAATAAAAACAATAAAAAGGTGCATGAATATATTATTTATTTATTTGTTATTATTAAACGGCCCACATGATCGATCGATCGATCGGTCACCTGTCCGATGTCCGACATCAATTTAATTAATTGATCCTTCCATCTCTTTAATTTACTTATATATTCCATCTGTCCATCCATCCATCAATTGTATTAAACATTTCTATTAATTTGATTTATCTGTTAATCTTATATTCATCCATCTGTCCATCCATCCATCCAACTGATGTATTCTATTCATTTCATCAACCCATCTGACCATCCATCCATCTACCAATCCATCCATCCATCCATCTGACTAATGTATTCTATCCATACATTCATTTCATCCACTCATCTGTCTGACCATCTGTCCGTCCATCCACCCATCTATCTTCTGTAAAACATGGCATTGATTAATGAATTAATTTCAGTATTTTGTAATTTAGAATATTATTTATTTTATGTATCTATAGTTTTATTTAATACCACCACTACTACTACTACTACTACTAATAATAATAATAATAATAATAATAATAATAATACTTTCAAGAAAATTCAATTATTGATTGCATTAATTTTTTGTTCAGCTTTTTACTGTACTGTTACTAAATACAATAATTAAAATAAAATGTTTTTATTGCTCTGTTGTAATCAATAACTAGTATTTAGCTGATTTACTATACATGAATACATTATACATAACTTTATCGCTTTAAATCTTTATTACTTTAAAGAGCTGTAGAATAGGGCATTTAAGCTTAATTAGTATGATGGATTGAGAATGATTATAAACCAATATACACATCAAAAATCTTTTATTTTAAAAGTAGAAAAATGTCCAAACACATTACCATATATCAGGGTGTCCAAACTCAGTCCTGGAGGGCCGGTGTCCTGCATAGTTTAGCTCCAACCTCCTTCATTTCCCCTTATTCTTCGCATACCAGAAGACGCAGCCATTTGAATCTTTTTGGCTTGAGACTTCCGGTCTCATTCACTTCCATTTATTTTTAGACGTCAAAAACAGCTCGTTATGTTGCTTGATTTTGCAAGCGGATATTTTCTTATTATATTTGTCTACTTTGTCTGTGTAGTCATGCAAACACTTGTTTGTAAAGCAAGCAGTTTGCCTGTTTTCTGCCATTTATCATTCCTTTTCTTCCATAGGCAACTAATGCCTAGTTCAGACTGCGTGATTTTAGACCCGATTTTGGCTCGCCGACAGGTTTTGAGAAATCGGCGACAAATGCCTGAAATCACAGGCAAATCGCTGCTCGTGCACGTAACTGACAATCACACAGTATGAACTATCAAAGACGCGATCTGAGAGAATCGCAGATGATTTGCCGATGCCTGTGAGATATTTGGCGTGCTGAATATCTGGAGCTGTCGGCAATTCAAATCATGCCGTGTGAATTGAGTTTTGACTGAAAATAACACCAGCGATCGCCTACAGCCAATGAGAGAGCAGCATTCACTTGTGTGGTGTGTGTGTGTGTGTATACCTGCTGCAGGCCAGCGGGAGGCTGGGGGAGAAGTTAACAGCGCTCTTTTTCGGTTTATTTGGACCCACGAAATGGAGAAAAAACTAGTGGAGGTTTGACAGGACTCAGGAGCAACCGTGTCTGTTTGACGTTTCGTACAGAAAGAAATTAGTTTATTATCAACGTTGAGGAGAAATGGCTAATTCCCTTTAAACCCAGGTGAGCAAACATGTACATGTTCTACCCCATTAAAGGCTTCTTTCTCATTATGTAGTTAATAACAAAAGATATACGACGTGTTTTTGGCTGTGAGACGTAGTTTGGACGAAGTTGTCGGCGATTCTTCCTATAGTAAAGTCATGCAATGTGAAAGTCCCTGTCGCCGATCCATCTTGCAGTGTAAACAAAGCAGCGATGAAACGCTAGCCCAGATAGTCAAGCAGTGTGAAAACATCTGTGACACGACTTTGAAAATCATGCAGCCTGAACTCGGCATAAATCGGAAGTTCTAAAACAATTGCAAACACAGGCACACTTCTGCATTGAAGAATAAGGTCAATACACCTGTCTGGAAGTTTTTAGTATACCTTAAAAGAGATTGACTAGCTGGTTCAGGTGTGTTTAATTGGGGTTGGAACTAAAATATTCAGGACACCGACTCTCCAGGACTGAGTTTGGGCACCCCTGCTATAAATAGTAAAAAATGTTTAAATGGTCTCTTTATGTTTAGCGGTTCATTTGTCTCTCTTTCTGCATTTGACTTTTAATAAGTTTTAATGGAATTAAACACTTAAACAAGTTTTTAAAAATTAGATTTTAATTTTCGATTTAATCTCTGCAGTCAGTCGTCCTCTTTAGCCTAAAACTTTTTCACTCTTCTCCAATTGTTTTGTAAGTTTCCCTTTAATGAAATATCCTTTATCAGGAATATGTGAGCATAAAGAGCACCTGGTAATTAATGTCGTTAACTTGTCCTTCTGCTCATAATTACTCATTATTATTTCTCAGCAATTAAAGGTATTGTCAGCGAGTGCCGGATGTTTCATCAGGCTGAATCACTGATCTGCTAAATCACAGCAGCAGTGTTTTACATTCACTCTGGATGATCTCTTCATGAACACACACTCATTACACCGAGTTCATTTCAGCCCTTTCAAAAGCTCTCCGAAAGGCTCAGTGTGTGTTTGTGAACAAACCTGATGATTTCAGACCCCCTGAAATAATTTGTGCGTCCATTTGTTCAAAGTCTTCATTAATTGTGAAAGCAAGGAAATCCTGGTTACAACCTGTCCGCAGGGTCTCACAATGTCGTAAATTTTAAAAACTAATTTTTAGGACTTAAAATGTCCTAAAAGGTCTTAAATTAAACAAAAAAATAGGCTTTAAAAACATGTTTTAGAGGTTTCATAAATTTAAAATTTAAAGGCCTTAATTAAAATAAAAACTAAAATGAATTTTAGGCCTTAAGTCTTAAAAGGTCTTAAATTAAAAACAACAACAACAAAAATTGTCCTAATTTTTGTTAATCAATGTCTAAAATGAGGCAAAGCAGTGGCGCAGTAGGTAGTGCTGTCGCCTCACAGCAAGAAGGTCGCTGATTCAAGCCTCGGCTCAGTTGGCTTTTCTGTGTGGAGTTTGCATGTTCTCCCTGCGTTCGCGGAAGCTCCGGTTTCCCCCACAGTCTAAAGACATACGGTACAGGTGAATTGGGTAGGCTAAATTGTCCGTAGTGTTTGAGTGTGTTTGAATGTGTGTGGATGTTTCCCAGAGATGGGTTGCGGCTGGAAGGGCATCCGCTGCGTAAAAACTTGCTAAATATGTTGGCGGTTCATTCCGCTGTGGCGACCCCTGGATTAATAGAGGGACTAGGCCGACAAGAAAATGAATGAATGAATGTTTAAAATGTCAAAAAACTAATTTTAGGCCTTAAAACGTCTTACCTTTTTTTAAATTATGTTAAAAATGTATACTTTCACTTTATTTAAAATGTATATAAAAATGTAATAAAAATGTATACTTTCACTTTATTTAATTTTACTTTTACTTTATTTAAAATATATGGTTAAGAAATAAATAAACTTAATTTTTTTTCAATGGGGCAAGTAAAAAAATCCACTTGCCCAATCGTACCAATAGAGAAAAATCCTTAGCATTTAGTTGTATAAGTCTGAAACTTCATGTATAATGTTCTTAAAAATGTCTTAAAACATCTTAAATTTGACTTGGTTAAACCTGCAGAAACCATGTGGTCCATTTTACTTCTGTTTTGAAAGGTGTACCTGGTGCCAAGATTATTGTAGTTTTTATTTCGATGTTATTTTAAAATTTGCTGTACATTTCAGTTTAGATGTAGTGCTTTCATTACTGGGTTTGTTATAGTTCTATTTTAGTTAGATTTTTGTAAACACATTTATGTTTAATTTTTATATATAGTTGGATTCAGAATTACTAGCCCTCCTGAGTTATTAGCCCCTCTGTTAAATTTTTACCCCAATTTCTGTTTACCTTTGCCAAGATGGCAGTAAATAATATTTGACTATTTGAGTTTTTGAGTTTTTTTCAAGACACTTCTATATAGCTTAAAGAGACATTGAAAGGCTTAACTAGGTTTTCTAGGCAGGTTAGGGTAATTAGGCAATTTATTGTATAAACCATTATAGAAAATACTATAGAAAAAAAAAACATATAGCTTAAAGGGGCTAATAATTTTGACTTTAAATAAAAAAAAAATAAATAAAACTGCTTTTATTCTAGTCGAAATAAATTAAATAAGACTTTCTCCAGAAGAAAAAATATTATCAGACATACTGAAAAATTTTCCTTGCTCTGTTAAACATCATTTGGGAAATATTTAAAAAAAAAAAAATTGAAAGGGGCTTGATAATTCTGACTTTAACTGTATTTAGTTTCAGTTTTAGAACCAGAGTAGTGTTTAGTGTTGCAGCTAACATTATCTCTTCTGCAAACTACTTTATAAAATTTATTTTTATAAAATACGTTATACAAATAGAGTGATTAATTAGTTTATTGTTATAATAATAACATTAATAATAATAATAATAATAATGATAATAATAACAACAACACCAATAATAATAATAATAATAATAATAATAATAATAATAATAATAATAATAATAATAATAATAATATTAACACTAATATAATAATAATAATAATAATAATAATATAATATAATATAATATAATATAATAATAATAATAACACCAATAATAATAATAATAATAATAATAACAACAACAACAACACCAATATAATAATAATAATAATAATAATAATAATAATAATAATAATAATAATAATAATTATTATTATTATTATTATTATTATTATTATTATTATTATTATTATTATTATTAGTGTTATTATTATTATTATTATGAGCTGATGTAGTATGTGTGTGGTTGTGTGTGGTCTGGCTCTGTTGTTCTCCTGCTATTAGTCAGTCTGTTAGTCAGTTCTGCTTCTCTCTGTTGTTTTCCGGTGCATCAGCATCTCTGGCCTCTCAGAACAGTCCATTAATCCTGATCTCCCACCCTCTCAATCTCAAATGCTCTTTCTTTATATTTCAGTGCTGGTGTTTCATTCAGTGTTCAGTAGTCCGTCACGGGTCAGCGCTCCTTCCTAATGCCTGTTGCCTTCAGGTCACAAAAACAGTTCTGGTCCAGCACCCCAAAAAATGCAACAAGCCTCCATGCGTTCTCTGCACTTCCGTCTGCAGTGTGTCCTTTAACCCTGCTGGATTGAAGCAGGCCTCAGGCTTGTGTTGGAGCTCAATGGGTTCACGTTTTCAATGTGCTGTTTCTGAAGTACTCGCTCCTGCACTTTCACTGCTCACTTCACTTTACCACACTTTCTTAAACATCTGCCAGAGTCAATAATACAATTCAGGTAGCCGCGAACATTAAAATATTTACATTACAAAAGAAAAAAACCTATTTTAAAATATGCAAAAATTTAAAATATATATAAAAGAAAATAAAGGTCACACTTTACGATAAGGTTGTATTAGTTCATGCAAGCCGATGCAAGCCGATGCAGTTACTAACATGAACAAACAATGAACAATACATTGTTTACACTATTTATTTATAAGTATCCAAAAATGAAATCACAGCCATGGCTGGATGATCTCTCTCGCTCACTCAGACAGATTTGTCGTAAAGCAGAACGGCGCTGGAGAAAAGATCACCTTGTTGTCTCTCTTGAAATCTTTAGAGATGCACAAGTAAACTTTCAAAAAGCAGCAAAAAAGGCTAGAGCTACATACTTTTCAGACATTATTAATAAACATTCACACACCCCTAAAATTTTATTTGACACAATTAACGCAATAATTTCTCCACGTACCTCATGCAAAATTGAGCAGTCATCAGAGATATGTGAGAGATTTAAAAGGTTCTTTACTGAGAAGGTAGCTGATATCAGATCCTCTTTTGCCCCTCTCTGCCCTAGTTCCTGTGTGGACTCGACAGTTTCTTCAGCTACCTTCTGTAATTTTGAACCAGTGTCTCTCTCTGAGTTGAGGGGTTTAGTGTTTCAGACAAAAACTTCAACTTCGCCGTGTGATCCTATTTCCTCTAATCTTTTAAAGGAGACTTTCAACACAATAGGTTCTAGTATACAAGCAATTGTTAATTCCTGCTTAGTTTCAGGCACTGTCCCTGCGTTTTTAAAGCATGCAGTTGTCCAGCCATTGCTTAAAAAACCCAATGCAGATATAAATTGCTTAAATAACTTCCGTCCTATCTCTAAACTTCCATTTATGTCAAAGGTTCTAGAAAGAGCTGTCTTATCACAGCTACAGCCTTTTTTAAAATCGTCCCATAAACTTGAACCTTTACAGTCAGGTTTCACTATGCACCACAGTACTGAAACCGCTCTGTTAAAAGTGTGGAATGACTTACTGCTGTCGGTAGATTCAGGCAGTAATGCAGTTTTGGTTTTACTAGATCTGAGTTCTGCTTTTGATACAGTTGATCATACCATACTTCTGTCACGTCTGGAACATTGGGTGGGCATAAAGGGTTCAGCACTTCAATGGTTTCAGTCATATCTGAAATCCAGGTCTTTTTCAGTTTCTGTTGGCCAATTTATGTCAACATCTGCCCCTCTTCTGTGTGGTGTCCCCCAGGGCTCTATTCTGGGTCCAATGCTCTTCAACTTATATATGCTTCCTCTTGGTAATATTATAAGGAAACATAACATATCTTTTCATTTTTATGCAGATGACTCTCAGCTGTATGTTCCTTTAAAATCTCAGAACTCCCTGCAGTCTCTAATTAATTGTCTTGAGGATATTAAATGTTGGATGGCAAAAAACTTCCTTCAACTTAATAATGACAAAACTGAAGTTATTCTCTTCGGCCCCTCAAAAACAAGAATGTCGTATATTGGGGGCTTGGGAAGTCTTGCACCGTATGTTAAATCGCAAGTAAAAAATCTAGGTGTTATCTTTGATTCTGAGCTTTGTCTAGAAAAACAAATTAGCTCAGTGGTTAAGAATAGTTATTATCAGCTGAGGATCATCTCCAGACTCAAATCCATTCTTTCCTTTCAAGATCTGGAAAAGGTCATACATGCTTTTATCACGTCCCGCCTAGACTATTGCAATTCTCTATATGTTGGTCTCCCCCAATCCTCATTGGCACGGTTGCAGTTGGTTCAAAATGCGGCAGCTAGACTTTTAACAGGCACCAAAAAACATGCTCATATCTCTCCAGTTTTAGCATCCCTTCATTGGCTTCCTGTTAATTTTAGAATTCAGTTCAAGATTTTACTTATTGTTTTTAAAGCACTGAATGGGCAAGCACCTTCTTATATATCAGAGCTTATTAACTTACAGTCAACTCCTCGGTCTCTTAGGTCCTCAAATAAAATTTTACTTCATGTTCCTCGGTCACGACTTAAACTGAAAGGGGATAGAGCCTTTGCAGTCGCTGCTCCTCGTTTGTGGAACCAGCTGCCACCGGATATTACAAGTGCTTCTTCTCTCTCTATTTTTAAGTCCAGACTTAAGACACATTTTTATTCTATTGCATTCCCAGGCTTTTAATCTTTATTGTGGTTGTTGCTGTAATACTTTTATTCCTATTATTACTTTTATTGTTATCTTTTACTCTTTTAGAGTGTGTGCTATGGTTTTGTTCAGCACTTTGGTCAGTGCCAAACTGAAGTAAATGTGCTTTATAAATAAACTTTACTTACTTTACTTACTATTTATGTTAGTAATCTTAGTTAATGAAAATAAAGGGGTTTATTGTTAGTTTGCTAGCTCACCGTGCATTAACTAATGATAACAAGCATGAATTTTGATGTTAATTAACTAATTAAACCTTATTGTACAGTGCAACCAATATAAAAATAGCACTTTTTAATGTATACTTTTTCTTATATTGTCAACAAAAACACACACATTTAACATTGTAGACTGCCTCAGTAATAGACATTAAAATTAAAAAATATTCAATTAAAAAATACTTTATTTTATTTATCTATCTATCTATCTATCTATCTATCTATCTATCTATCTATCTATCTATCTATCTATCTGTCTGTCTGTCTGTCTGTCTGTCTGTCCGTCCGTCCGTTTCCATTCATCCATCTATCTATCTATATATGGGTGTGTGTGTGTGTGTGTGTGTGTGTGTGTGTGTTTGTGTGTGTGTTTCTTTCACTAGTCTACACTGCAGTTATTTATTTAATTTTAGTTTACTTAAGATTGCTGCACTAAAGAGAATTGTTTGTTTTTTTCTGACTAGTCTATATTGGAGGTACTTATTTAATTTTTGTTGTTTATTTGGGTATCCTGACTGTACTAGAATGTAATGGCAAAGTTAATAAAGAAAAATGTTTAGTTGTTGTTGTTATTAAGTGAATCTATTGTTACTTAGCATTGTTGTTAAGTAGACATCAACCCTAACCCCACAGCTAACAGAAACTGAACCGATCTGAATCTTGACTCCAAAACCGTAAACCGAACCGAATCGTGCCTTTGGTGTATTGTACTCCCCTAATATATATATAAATATATATCTTGTGACAATACAGAGACTGTACTGCCTCTCTTTGTGTTTAATTCCTTCTTCACAGCCTTCTACAAATGAGTTCATCACTATTGGATGTGAGGACTAATTACGATGTGGTGAAATTATATAAAATAGTTTTTGTTTTTTTGATGAAGGTGAGTCTAACCTCCAGTTATGGTCACCAAGTTGCGGTTGTGGCTCGGCCTGGGCGTTTGTCTGAGGAAACTAAGAAAGAGATGCGGGTCATGCTCATGTTTACACTGACCGTACTACAAGTTACCAGGTAATTGCTGACTTGTGCCAGTCCTTTCATGCTGTCGTGCTGTAAAAGTTACCAGTGTTGGTTTGTTAGGTAAACAGCTGACTATCTGTCACTTCCCCTGTCAGTACTGGATTAAGATCACAGTACTCATTAGGATTAGTTTTTGGACTTAAATGGTTTGTTGCAATCAATTGGTTTGATTTTAACTTACTGGGTTTCACAGTGTAGTTTTGTTTCTATCATTCATTTATTTTCTTGTCGGCTTAGTCCCTTTATTAATCTGGGGTCGCCACAGTGGAATCAACCACCATGTTTCTATCACATATACATAATAAAAAAACATAATATACACACATATATTATGTCAAAACAAGTTTTGAATTTGGGTTTAATCACGATTAATATTTGACTAGCCTTAATATCTGCTTATTTATTTATTGAGCATATATTTTAAAAATTATTGTCCAAAAAATGCATTTTTATGTATTAATATGACATCAATAAACACTTTTCAAGAATTTTCTAAAAATATTTCACACGGTGAGCAAGGTGGCTCAGTGGTTAACACTGTCACCTCAACGCAAGAAGGTCGCTGGTTCGATTTCCAGCTGGGGTTCTGTGTGGAGTTTGCATGTTCTCCCCGTGCTGGCGTGAGTTTCCTCCGGGTGCTCCAGTTTCCCCAACAGTCCAAACATTCGCGCTATAGGGGAATTGGGTAAACAATTATTGGCCATAATGCATGAGTGTGTGTGTGAATGTGACAGTAATGGGTTGCGATTGGAAGGGCATCTGCGGCATCAGATATATGCCGGAATAGTTGGCGGTTCATTCCACTGCGGCGACCCCAGATAAATAAAGGACTAAGCTGAAGGAGAATGAATGAATGAATGTATACGTATACCATCTGTTCCAGATTGAGCAGCAGACCCTTTTTAGTTGAAAACACATTTGTTTTATCTTTTATAAAGCCGTAAATTGGCATCCCACAGCCTGATCTTGTGAAATATCTCCTCATATTTCTGTGCATATTGGCATAAACTGATCGATGGAGAAAGCCGGATGTGGAATGTTTGTCAATATCATTTCTGCACCATGTCTGAGTCCATCACGCACTTCTGTCTGTCACACGTTATCCAAAAGCATTTGATTAGAAACAGACAGACAGACAGATGGACAGACAGTGTGTGTAATTGATCCCAGAGGGAGAGTTCAGGTGTAAAATAGCAGCGACATCAAGTGTAAAGTGCACAGACTTCGCAGGTTTACAAACACAACAGGTGGTGCAGATTTACTGGCTACATTTGAATTGCTGAAACGCTGCCGTGTCTATGAGGAAATGACTGTGTGTGTGTGTGTGTGTGTGTGTGTGTGTGCTGTTATTACCTCACACTGCATCAGGATGAGGAGCTGTTTTACCACCAAAACTATTCACATTACTGCTTCACTCAAACTATACACCCGTGAGCTTAATGGGGGCCTATTATGCACTTTTATAAGGGGTTTAAACACAGTTGTGTGGCAAGAGTGTGTGAATATCACCACACCAGCGTCTAATTGTAAAAATGTATTAATGTATTGTTTATAATCAGGCTTGATAGTAACAGTCTGCAGAAACACTTTGATTAACATTCTCCTGCTGTTCGTATCATGAGAGGGGGGAAGCCCCGCCCACTAGTGACCGTCTCTCCCTCATTAGCATAAACAGGTCTGAGTGAGAAGCAGCCGTCTGCCATTTAGAGTTTGAACCTGCTGATGTCAGCGACTAAGAGGAATATAAATGTGGAGTTTATATACACTCAAAGAGTTGGACACTCACATACACACACACACTCGCTGGTTCGAGTCCCGGCTGGGTCAGTTGGCATTTCTGTGTGGAGTTTGCATGTTCTCCGGGTGGTCCGGTTTCCCCTACAGTCCAAACACATGTGCTACAGTCGGCTGTAGTGTGTGAATGTGAGAGTGTATGGGTGTTTCCCAGTACTGGGTTGTGGCTGGAAGGGTATGTGCTATATAAAACATATGCCGAAATAGTTGGCGGTTCATTCCGCTGTGAGAAAATGCATGAATATAATAATGAATGTAAAATTCATTTAAATTACATAGACACACGCACCCATGAACACAGCAACACACACACACACACACACACACACACACACACACACACACAAATAAATATACATTTTATATCCAAAATTCATTAAAAATCTACAAAATAGGCTATTTTTGGTGAATACACACACACACACACACACACACAAACACACACACACACATCAAGAAGGGTCTGGCTGCAGAGTTGCACTGGCACCTTCAGGCTTGCACTCTCAGGCAACCATGCTTCCTCTGCAAGTGACATCATTTACAGTCAACATCTGCACTCTCCTGACAATTACCTGTAAAATAACGTTTCTTTTTTATAGTGTACATTAAAAAAAAAATTTATTATATAAGCCAACTGCCTTATAATTAATATTATACTAATATTATAAATCTATATTTTTGATTAAAGAAAGTATAAACAAAAATCACCATTAATGTGAAGTGAAATGGGTTATTATACACAGACTCGTGTCTTTGATTATCAGATTTAATGAACTACAATGGACATAATACAAGTATAAAGTACAAGACGTACACAATAAGAAATAAAGATAGCGTTAAGCAATTTGGTAAACAAAGACAAACCTCGTACAACACCTTAACATAATTAAAGACAGTTATAAAAGATAACAAATAATAGATTTATAAGACCAAATACTGTCCGCTAGATATGCACAAAATGTATTAAATATAATAATAGTAATAATTAATAATTCCTTACATTTATATAGCGCTTTTCTGGTCACTCAAAGTGCTTTACACAATGGGGGGGGGGGGGGGGTCTCCTCATCCACCACCAGTGTGCAGCATCCACCTGTATGACGGGACGGCAGCCTTTTTGCGCCAGACCGCACACCACAAACCAGCTGATTGGTGGAGAGGAGAGAGAGCAATGATATGCCAATTATGATATGGGGAGGGTTAAGAGGTCATGATGGACAGAGGCTAGTGGGCAGATTTGGCCAGGATGCCGGGGTTAAACCCCTACTCTTTTTCGAAGGACATCTTGGGATTTTTAACGACCACAGAGAGTCAGGACCTCGGCTTTAACGTCTCATCCGAAAGTGAGCAGTATAGAGTCCCCGTCACTTTACTGGGGCATTAGGACCCACGCAGACCGCAGGTTGAGCACCCCCTGCTGGCCTCACTAACACCACTTCCGGCAGCAACCCAGCTTTCCCATGTGGTCTCCCATGCAGGTACTGACCAGGCGCAGCCCTGCTTAGCTTCAGTGGGCGACCATGTGAGAGTTGCAGAGAGCTAGCTGCCGGCTATGTATTATGTATTTACTACAATGGACAGATGCAATTCAGTGGTACATTCATGATGGACTGGCCATTATAAAGCTGCTCTCACCGGAGGAGGTGATGATGAAGCTCCTGCTGACAGGCTGGGAATCAGAGTCAGCATAAGCTGAGGCACATCGCCAAAAATGCGCTATCTTTATAAATAATCTGCCGATTCCAGTTTAAAATAACTACATTCTCGTCTGAAAACATCTTAAAACTTTAATTTATAACACAAAATAGGAGTATTTTTAAAACCGCGGGGGTTTTCTCCTCCGCATTAGCCTACACTGCGATGTATTCTCGGACACCTGTGCTTTGTAAGTTCTCACAAGTCACCTCTCGACGCATCCTTGGCAAAAGGGGCGGAGCAAGTACACATCCTGGAATTTTATTTGTACTTGGCAAGATGTGAACTTCAAATTGGAACAGTACTTCGGCAATGGTTGATGACGTTTCACGAAGACACAAGAACGCATATTGAGAAACAGCCCGAGAATGTCACAATCAAAAATGTTCAGATGGATCCAAGTGCAAGTGAAGACAATATTTATTGATACAGTCAATGTAAAATGAAACAAGTGAGTGCGGTGCTAGGACTAGGAGAAATCAGAGCAGGGATCAGATGGGAAAACAGGGTCCAGTGGTAACTCCGCACGGTCCTGAGCAAAGACAAACGAGCACATAAGCACACGTAACAAACTGACAAGGAAACACAGAAAACGTCGCACATATATAGGCACGATAATGAGCCTCAGCTGGCGAACTAATTAATCCAACTGAGTGTCGTCATAACACGTGACCAAAACAAATACACGTGGGCAACCAAAACAAAACAAACCCACATAATCAAACAGACACTCCGGAAGAGCGCACAAACATGCAACCGTGACAGAGAGTGCAAGCCTGAAGGTGCAAGTGCAGATCTGCAGCCAGACTCTATTGCAAACATCCCACACAAACTTTGAGTAAAGTTCATTATATAAATTCCAGTTATCAGAAATAAAATAATCATCAAGTCTTTTTTATCATGAGCTTGTCAACATGTCAACATGTGATATTTTACCGCTTGTTAATAGTATTAGAAACTAAAGAATATATACATCCATATTCAGTTTTCTTACGCAACCATTTCCCCCCACCGTCTCAGATTCAAGCTTTCAGAAATGTCACGTAGAGTTCGAGCTCCTTCATCCTCGTCTACTCTTACTCTATACACGCCGCTGTATTCTTATCTGTCAGCACAGATCATTCACTTTGAATTGTTAATTTGTTTTTTTTTTCCAGAGCGGTGGAAGATTAAAATTGCCACCATAATCCTGTATAATTATACATTTACATAAACCCACTTTAAGCAGTAAAAATAGCAGCCATCAGGCCCGCTGCGCTGACACGCTGACAATGAGAGCTCAACCTGCAGCTCGGCAAAACACACACACCCGATGGAGTGTCTCCGTGTGGGTGTTTGTTGTGGTTTCGAGTCTCTTTTCAGTGACACACACAGAAGCGATCGCTGAGAGAAAGGCCCTTTTTACAGTCAGTCACAAAGACTGAAACTTCTGCACTGCCACAAACCACAGGCCACAGGTCACGCTCAGACTGCCACTTACTGTATATTCATGCCCAATCCCTGCTGCAGGAACATTTTTGGCATCTCAGGGCTGTAAATAAATATTTGGGGAACATTTTATTTTGATGGGCCACTTGAAATGGTGTCTTGACTCTAACTAGGTGTCCACTATAAGACTTTTTATACTGTGAACTTTTATATAATATGATTAAAGTATTGCACTTGCAAGTTGTGAACAATTATTATCAAGTATTATTATTTTTGTTTATGTAAAGCACGCTTTCAAACTGAATTATTGAAACAGGTTTGAAATTTTGACTTTAAAATGTAACAAAGTGATTAATTGATTGATTGATTGATTGATTGATTGATTGATTGATTGATTGATTGATTGATTGATTGATTGATTGATTGATTGATTGATTGATTGATTGATTGATTGATTGATCGATCGATTGATTGATTTTTACATATTTATTTATTCATTTATTTATTTAAGAGACAAATTTAAATATTTTAAAAATTATTTTAGATAATATATATATATATATATATATATAGTACAGACTTGTTTATTTATTGATTGATTTTAGAGATTTATTTTATTTATTGATTTATTTATTTATATGTTAATTATTTGAACTTTGTTTATTTATTTTATTTTAAAGATTAATTTCTGTATTTTATTATTTTAAAAAGTATTTATTTATTTTAGAGATTTATTTATTTAATTAATTATTTTAAAGATTTATTTATTTGTCTTAGATATTTATATATTTAATTAATTATTTTTTTTTCATTTTAGAGATTTATTTATTTGATTATTTTAGATACTTATTTATTAATTTATTTAGATATTTATTTATTTTAGAGATTTATTAATTTACTTGTCTTGGAGATTTATTTATCATTTATTTATTTTAGAGATTTATTTATTCATCTGTCTTAGAGATTTATTTATTTATTTTAATATTTATTTATTTATTTATTTATTTGAGATATTTATTTATTAATCTATATATATATATATATATATATATATATATATATATATATATATATATATATATATATATATATATATATATATATATATATATTAGAGATTTATTTATTGATTGATTTTAATTGCAAACTAATAATTTTAATAATTTATTTATTTTGTCTTTGCTATGATTACAGTAAACACTATTTAGTAAGAGACAGTTCAGCTTAAAGTGCCGTTACAGGCTTAACTGGGTTAATTCGGTTAACTAGGCAAGTTAGATTAATTAAGTAATTCATTGGGCTACATTAATTTGTTCTGTAAGATCTAAAGTTTTAAAATATTGAACTTTTGATATATATATTTCAACCCAACTAAAAGAAATAAGGGTTTCTCCAGGAGAGAAATAAAATAGGAAATACTGTGAAACCCTGTTAAACATCACACATATATAAATTAATCTGTACAATATGGGGAAAAGCACTGATGGCTCATTATGTACTTTCTTTGGTCTATAGTTTGGATGACCAACCGAGACAATATATCATATGCTATTAAAAGTCTCCTTGTTAAACTTTTCAAAAGTTGTCAGAGCACAAATCAAGATCTCATTATGCATTTCAAAAGCATAACTAAAAGGAAAACACCTATAAATCACAATCTGTGGGAAACTATATATGTATAGTTCAACAACATCCGGTGTTTTCAGTTGTTTAATTTAATATTAATTACCGTTTCTTTGCAGCTGGTGTTTCTGCAGGTTTTAATGAAGATCAGTGTATACATTTTTAAAGACCAATACAAGAAAGCAATGACGATTTTGGTACTAAATTAGAAGTAAGATAGTAAATTGGTTGATTCTTGAAAGGTAAATAACTAGGAAGCAGAAAATAAAAACTTCAAAAGATCTCAGTTTATAAAATGATATAAAATAAATTAGTATTAAAACATAAATAAATCTTTCTGGTTTTAACAAAATGATAAACATGACATTAATTTATGATTAACACTAAAAACCCATGTAAGTCGGAACAATTTCTCAGAAAGCAATACATCAATTATCTTGTATTTTGATGCAAGCAATAAAACAATAAAATAAAAGCATTTACATCAAGACTTAATACATTTTAGGTTTATTGTTTTGATTAAAAACCTAAATATGGAAAACTGACAGCCAATTTTCTCAGAATAATAGCCAATAAAATAAAAAGCCAATGCAGATGTTTGTGCAGAGCTGGATTTGACATTCTCCTCCACTGTCAGGAGCATCCGAGCTGCATGGTGTCCATATCTGAAGCTCCATCTCTTTGGATTTGGAGACGAGTCCTAACCTGCGTGTGAAATCGTCACCTGTGAGGCGAATCTGCGATAAGAGCAGAAATCTGAGAGTTCGGAGATGAGAGAGGCTCTGGAACCACAGGGATTTTTGCAGCTTATCGCTCAAGCCGAATGATGAAAACGCAAACAGACTCATTAAGCTGGGATGAAATGACACCCTGCTCCACTTCATCCTGACCAGAAACTTTAAGGAAGAACAAGTAGTTACACATATGTGAAAAAAACAGTATTATATGATTCCAACGAAAGAATATATGAAGCTAAAAGAAGCGAATGTATAATCCACTGCTGATGTGGATGTTTCTAATGACCTATACCGCAAAACCACACTCTTAACAATTTCCTGTAGAATCTACAGTAACTTACTGTAAATCAATTACAGAAAACGTATTGTATTTACATTTACCCTTGCCATTTAGCTTGCTGTATGTATGTATTCACAGCATTGTATATCTTTACTGTAAAATATACAGTAATTTTCACAATGCAACTTTGAATTACAGTAGCATACTGCATGACTGTTCTACAGAAAAATTCAGTTCATATTACAGTTTAGTTTGCCAGTAACTTACTGTAAATCAGTTACAGCTAAAATACCGTATTTACATTTAAATCACCATTTACCTTGACATACATGTAAATGTATTTACAGTAATGTGTACCTTTAGTGTAAAATATACAGTAATTTTCAAAATGCAACTTAAAAAAATGGTAACACACCGCTTAACTGCTCCACAGGAAAATTCAATTCAGTTCACCAGTAAAATACTGTTAACAAACCACAGCAAAAATACTGTATTTACATTTACCGCACCATTTACCTTGCTGTTTATCTATTTAAAGTATTATATGTCTTTACTTTTAAATATAGTTGTTTTCACAATGCAACTTTAAAAACAATAACATACCACATAACTCTCCTACAGTAAAATTAATTAATGCATATTACAGTTCAGCTCACCAGTAACCTACTGTAATTAAATTACCGGGAAAAAAAACTGTATTTAGATTTTAAAGCACCAGTTACCTTGCTGCATCTTTGTTTACTGCAATGTGCATTTTTACTGTAAAATAGTCATTTTCACAATGCAACTTAAAAATATGTTAACACACTGTATAACTGTCCTACAGTAAAATACAGTTCATATTATAGATCAGTTTTCCAGTAACTTACAGTATTTTTGCTGTAATTGATTTAGAGTAGTTACGTTTACTGCAACATTTAAATTGCTGTATATGTATTTACATCATTGCAAATCTTTACAGTACAATATATGGTCATCTTCACAATGCAACTTTAAAATACGGTAACATACTGCATTTCTGTCCAACAGTAAAATACAGTTCATATTGCAGTTCAGTTAACCAGTAATCTACAGTTTCAAATTACAGCAAAATACCATATTTACATTTATAGCACTGTTTACCTTGCTGTATCTGTGTTAACAGCATTGTTCATCTTCACTGTAAAATATACAGTAATTTTTACAATGCAACTTCAAATTATGGTAACATACTGCATAACTGTTCTCTAAAAATCAGTTCAGTTCACTAGTAACTTACTTTAAATAAAGTAAAGCAAAATTACCGTATTTACATTTACTGCACCCGTTACCTTGTTGTATGTGTATGTACAGTATTGTATATCTTTACTGTAAAATATATAGTCATCTTTACAATGCAACTTTAAAATACGGTAAAATACTGCATAACTGTCAAACAATAAAATTCAATGCAAAGTACAGTTCAGTTTGCCAGTAACTTACTGTAAATCAATTTTAGCAAAAATACTGTAATTACATTTACAACACCATTTAACTTGCTGTATAAATGTGTTTACAGTATTGTGTACTGTAGCTTTACTGTAAAATATACAGTCATCTTCACAGTGCAATTTTAAAATACAGTAAATACTACAGAACTGTCCTACAGTGAAATACAGTTCATATTACAGTGCAGTTCACCAATAATCTACCGTTTTAAATTACAGCAAAATACCATATTTACATTTACAGCACTGTTTACTTTGCTGTATCTGTGTTTAAAGCACTGTTCATCTTTGCTGTAAAATATACAGTCATTTACGCAATGCAACCTTAAATTATGGTAACATACCCCCTACCAATCCTCTAAAATTTAATTCAGTTTGCCAGTAACTTACTTTAAAACAAGTACATCAAAATTACCGTATTTACATTTACTGCACCCGTTACCTTGTTGTATGCAAATGTACAGCATTTTATATCTTTACTGTAAAATATATAGTCATCTTTACAATGCAACTTTAAAATACGGTAAAATACTGCATAACTGTCCAACAGTAAAATTCAGTGCGTATTACAGTTCAGTTTGCCAGTAACTTACTGTAAATCAATTACAGCAAAACACTGTATTTACATTTACAGCACCATTTACCTTCTTGTATCTGTACTTGAAGCATTGTATATCTTCACTGTAAATATATGTAGTCATCTTCACAATGCAACTTTAAAATACGGTAAAATTCAGTTCATATTACAGTGCAGTTCACCAGTAATTTACTGTAAATCAATAACAGCAAAAATACCCTATTTACATTTACAGCACTGTTTAACTTACTGTATCTGTTTACAGCATTGTTCATCTTTTCTGTAAAATGTCATTTTCACAATGCAACCTTAAATTATGGTAATATACTGCAAACCTATCCTCTAATCAGTTCAGTTTGCAAATAACTTGCTTTAAATCAATTACAGCAAAAGTACTGTATTTACATTTACTGCCCCCTTTACCTTGCTGTATCTGTATTTACTGCATTATATATATTTACTGTAAAATATACAGTCATCTTCACAATGCAACTTTAAAATACGGTAACATAATGCATAACTGTTCCACAGTAGACTACAGTCATATTGCAGTTCAGCTAACCAGTAATCTACTGTTTTAAATTACGGCAAAATACCGTATTTACATTTACAGCACTGTTTAACTTGCTGTATCTGTTTACAGCCTTGTTCATCCTTACTGTAAAATATACATTTTCACAATGCAACTTTAAATTATGGTAAATAATTCATGATTAATAAATAGTTTAAATAAAGTACAGCAAAATTATTGTATTTACATTTACCACACCCATTACCTTACTGTATCTGTATTTACAGCATTGTATTTCGTTACTGTAAAATATACAGTAACATTCACAATGCAATTTTAAAATACAGTAACACACCGCCTAACTGCCCTACAGTAAAATACAGTTCATATCATAGTTTAGTGCGCCACTAACTTATTGTAAATAAAATACAGCAAAAATACTGTATTTACATGTACAGCATCATTTACCTTGTATATTGTATTCAGTTGAGATGTGTTTGTCACAATTTAGATTTTTCTAAACATTTCTATTAAAAGTGCTTATTTATTTCAAGTCACTCTAACATGAACTGCTGTAAATTCAAGATAGCATTAAACCACAGATAATTGAATGCACAAACGCATCACCCGAACGCATTACCTTTAGTCATTTAGCTGGAGCTTTTATTCAAAGGAGTTCACAAATAATGAACAGACTACAAAGTGATTTACAAAACACTTTAGGCTATTACACGGTATCACAACAATATGTTCAGCCTCTTTATTATTTCTGTCTGATCCAGTAGAACTAAATAAGAAACACATTACCTGTCAGTGTGTGTTTATGTTTGTTTTGGTTGCATTAACGTTCCCGTAATACTTGAAAACTCATATGGTAATAGACAAACACATCATCTGGCTGGATTGAATGATACCGCAAATCAAATCCTGGCCTACATTCATCTCATTCAGCATTCTGTTTCACTTCAAAATACTTTAGAAATCCATCAGGACTGTGTGAAGAGGGTTGTGAATGCTGTTCAATTTCAGCTTTAAGAAAAGCACAGCAGTGCATATGTAGTTACACGAGAATCTGGAATGAAAACGGCAGTGGCCTGAGCAAATGTTGACCATATTAAAATTGAAGTGGACACATGGGGAAAGAAATTAGACTCTATGAATGAGATTTAAGCAAACACTGGAAGCACAGAAGCCTTTATTTATGTGCGCACGGTTGGATTTGTTGGCTGTTTGTGTGTAGAGCATTCATGCATTAGTCTACTGGTGTGTATTATGCTGTATGTGTGATGGTTCTTCATTTTTATGTGTATTTTATTTGGTTTAGATCTATTAAATGAGATATTTAATCAAATTATGTTTACTTCTATTAACAGTTTGTTCATATACTGTTAAAAAGTCCGTAGTTTGTGCTGTCCAGAAATGTATACAAGGGTACATATCAATAATGAGCATGGGTAGGATGGAGATATACAGTATAAGAGATAAGAGTCCCACATACAGTCGGTAGAAGTAAAGTTTTGCTGTGTATCCAGCAGAATCTCTCCACAGATGGACTGCTTGTACTTTGTATCTGGGTGACCTGATTATCTTCTGCTTCTGTAGGAAACATATGTACAGTCTCTGCTGTGTGCAGCAAAAAATCCACTCACAGTGACCTCTACAAGAACCTCTGCTGGACCATTTCCATTACATGAACACCGAGCGTGTGCACACAATCAATAGTTTTCAGCGGTAAACAAATTAATGATTTTTTTTTTCTCACATTGTGCTTGTTTTGGTGCACACATATGGTGGAAGTGACCTGTGGATGCAGGGAAATGCTCCATCTTCTAACCTCCATGGCTCATTTTAACACCTTTTATTTAATTTAGTTACAGTGTTAAATTAGAGTTCTTCTAGATTTGCGTTGACGTGCTGAAACATCACTGCGTGTGTTTATCTTTGGATGCGTGTTTTTTAGATCTCCGTTGGCATTTGCTGGTTATTTCTGACCTTCTGTTAAAAGATTAGTTAGCTCTGTCATATGCGTCTATATGTGAAAGGTAAATGTCAGCTTGTTCCGTTCAGATTTAAATGTGCAAAACAAATGTCAGAGTCATGATATAAACCGCTGTGTTTCCTAATTTAATTTGACAGATGTTTTTATATATCAAAATATCTACCAGGACTTATATAGGATATATACAGATGAAGTTTTTAGCCCCCCTTTGAATTTTTTTCACTTTTTTTATTATTTCCTAAATTCTGATTAACAAAGCAAGGACATTTTCACAGTATGTCTGATAATATTTCTTCTTTCTGGAGAAAGTCTTATTTGTTTTATTTCGGCTAGAATAAAAGCAGTTTTTAATTTTTTAAACACCATTTTAAGGTCAAAACTATTAGCCACCTTAGGCTTAATTAAATATTTTTTATAGTCTACAGAACAAACCATCGTTATACAGTAACTTGCCTAATTACCCTAACCTGCCTAGTTAACCTAATTACCATAGTTAAGCCTTTAAATGTCACTTTAAGCTGTACAGAAGTGTCTTGAAAAATATCTAGTCAAATATTATTTACTTTCATCATTAAAAAAGAAAGATAAATCAGTTATTAGACATGAGTTATTAAAACTGTTATGTTTAGAAATGTGTTGAAAAAAAATCTGCTCTCCGTTAAACAGAAATTGGGGGAAAAATAAACAGGGGGCTAATAATTCTGACTTCAACTGTATATACCATCTTCAGAGATCTATTGTGACTCGTATGCTCATGAAATCTAGCATTTGACAGAAAAATACAAGTAAAAATTGCAATATTGTAAAATAAAAAGTGTACAATTTAAAATAGCCATTGCTATTATTATATCTCTATATTGGTATTGATATTGATTGTTTTTTATACTGATTTTTTTTTTGTTGCATTAATTATTTGTTTTAAAAAAAGTTTTTAAATAAATAAATAAATAAATAAATAAATAAATAAATCATGTTTCCCAGAGATGGGTTGTGGCTGGATAGGCATCCGCTGCGTAAAACCTTGCTGGATAAGTTGGCGGTTCATTCCGCTGTGGCGACCCCGTATTAATAAAGGGACTAAGCCAACAAGAAAATGAATGAATGAAATAAATAAAGGCGAGGTAGGATAAATAAGTAGGATAGACACTGAAAACACTTTTCGAAAAACACAAAACGTCTAACCCCTAGAACCCACCCCACCTCTGGGACAAAAGCTTATGCAGTACTGTTGGTGTGACCTTCACCATCTGGGTATTCAACCTGCGCTTTCAAGATAGAGGAGAAGAGGAGACCAAATCTTGTCCATTTTTTAAAAATTCTTTGCCATAAGAAATCCTTTCCAAGTGTGCTAATTTGGTTACTTCTTCCAGCCAAGATCTAAATGATAGGGATTCTGTTGATTTCCAAAACCTTAGCACCAGCTTCGTTGCCACAATAGGGCTGTAAGACAACAGTTGTTTTTGGGAGTCCCGGAATGGCCTAGTTTTATCTGAAATTCCAAATATGACCAAAAGTGTGTCAAAAACTAATTCACATTGTAAAATGTTTGATTATTTTAGAGTTTTATTTATTTATTTTTTTAATTAAAGTTTTAAATATTTTAGCCCAGATTTTTTTGCATTATTTATTACAATCTTTTAGAAATCATTATGAAGTAGTAATTTGAGGCTTTAAAAATATTTTGGTAACCCAAAATTGAAAAAAAATGGTTCATTAGTTCACGTATTTACTAGCACAAGCTAACAATTAGTAATACATTTATAACTGTACACTACCTGACAAATGTCTTGTCATCCCAGTTGTAAGAGCAACAAATAATTACTTGACTTCTAGTTAATCATTTGGAAAAGTGGCAGAAGGTCGATTTTTCTGATGAATCATCTGCTGAACTGCATCCCAATCATCACCAACCCTGCAGGAGACCAACTGGAACCCACATGGACCCATGATTCTCATAGAAATCAAGTTTGGTGAAGGAAAAATCATGGTTTGGGGTTACATTCAGTATGGGGGGGGGGGGGGGGGGGTGCGAGAGATCTGCAGAGTGCACAGCAGCATCAACAGCCTGAGGTATCAAGACATTTGTGCTGCCGATTACATTATAAACCACAGGAGAGGGACAATTCTCCAGCAGGATAGCGCTCCTTCTCATACCTCAGCCTCCACATCAAAGCTCCTGAAAGCAAAGAAGGTCAAGGTGCTTCAGGATTGGCCAGCCCAGTCACCAGACATAAACATTATTAAGCAAACCTGGGGTATGATGAAGGAGGCATTGAAGATTGCATTGAACTCTGGAGGCATTGAAATCTGGAAGTCTGATCAAACAAGCGTAATCTGGAGGCGTTTGCCTTTCATATAAGCCACTTCTGATACCAAATGATCAACTAGAAGTCAACTTATTATTTGTTGTTCCTAAAAGTTGGATAGGCGAGAAGACTTTTGTCAGGTAGTGTACTTATTCTTCTTTGTTAATGTTATTTAAGTTAACTCACAGTGCATTAACTGTTAACAAGCACAGCATAACATGATAGAAGCCTTTACAGTCACTTTTAATCAATTTAACGATGATAAAAGGATTCATTTGACTTCACTCATTTGGCAGGTCAAATTCAGTGCTATAGACAAACTCTGCCAAATGATTCTTCTTCAAAACTACAGCCTATTAAACATATGTGCGCCACATAAAACATCCGACAGAATTGTTCACAGTTGAGTACATAAATCATCAGTTAACATTGAAAACAAACCTCTTCAACACTCGCCTTTATTCGAGAGTCACTTTTCCCTTCACACCTGCATGGCAGATGCTTGAAATCTTCTCTTGTATAAAAGCTGCTATAATATATGCTTCTGTATTAGTTCAGTGATGGATAGTGGCATTATCTTTTCTGGATTTAAGATCTCTGTTAAAGTCACCATGAAATCAAAAGTGATATTGCAGTATTTGTTATGAAGGATTTTCCTTTGCATATGATTTTTTTTTGTAAAACGCATCTGTCCATGTAATCTTTAATCAAGATCATTTGACAACAACGTTTTTTTGTTTTTTTTTTCTTTGACTGGTGGTGCGAGGGTGGGATCAAGCTGTCACTTACATGATATCCACCAATAAGGGTGCACAGTCAGGTTGTGTGTTTACAACTCTCTCCATAGGGATTTTTGACAATAGACTGATTTCACGCGACCGCCATTATTAAAAGCGAAATCGAAGCTGCGGTGGAAAGAAACTGGAAGTATGGTTGGGAGTTACATAGGAGCGTTATGTACCTGGCTGTATGTCTTATTAGCGAAGAGAAAGCAACACAGATTTAGAATTTCACCGCTTTCCGAGTGACCCGAAGGTCCGTTCTAAATGAATGGTGAAAATAAAAAGGAATTTCGGACCTCATTTTTAGCAAAGTTGAGGGAAATGGCGCTAGTTAGCTAACGTTTTCTTTCCCAAATACATGTTTTAGATGCCATTTATGCCAATGTATTTTAAATTAATTCATTTTTCAATGTAATTTAATTTAATTTATTTTTCAATATGTATATATATATATATATATATATATATATATATATATATATATATATATATATATATATATATTAATTTATTTGCAATGTATTTTAATTTAATTTATTTTCCAATGAAACTTAATTTAATTTATTTTTCAATTTAATTTGATAAATTTTTCAATGTAATTTATTTTAATTAATTTTTGATTTATTTTTATTCATCTTTAATGGAATTTAATGGAATTTAATTTTGGTAATCGGCTGTCATTATGATTGAATTATTACTGATTGATTGATTGATTGATTGATTGATTGATTGATTGATTGATTGATTGATTGATTGATTGATTGATTGATTGATTGATTGATTTAAGTTAAGATTGATTGAGTTAAGTCTTTACATTGCACTATAAGCTGAATACTAGTATCTTGAAAAATATCTAGTAAAACACTAAATACTGTCATAATGGCAAATGCTATTATTAATCAGTTATTAGAAATGAGATATTAAAGCTATTATGTTTAGAAATGTGTTCAACAGAAACAGATACAAAAATGTATATTATAATATTGTTATTAAAAAAGCTATTATTTTAATGCTAAAAATAATTAAATAATAATATTAATAATAATAATAATAATTATTATTATTTTATTTTTATTATAAAAATAATAATAATAATGTAATTGACAATATATATATATATATATATATATATATATATATATATATATATATATATATATATATATATATATATATATATATATATATATATGAAAGTTAATAATTCAGGTTGGTTAATAATTCTGACTTCAGCTGTTTGTAATATCCCTCACTTTACTTTTTCAGGTGAAAAGTAATTTAAATACAATATTTAGTAGCTCTGCGACTACTTACACTCAACATTTTGTGCCTAAATTGAACCGATTCCAAACACACAAATAAAAACAGAAAACAAATGTAAACAGAGAATATTTCGATTGTTTACCTGTGCGGATGAAAAGCACAGTATCAGCGAAGCAGCAGATGAAAAGGCCCGACCAGCTTCAGAGCCAAGTGATTGGATTGCCTTCAATCCAAGAAAATGTCCAGTGAAACTCCACTGCTCCGTCAGGCTCCAGACACCTGGAGATTAGAGAGCTACAAAGGGGAAAGCCGGCTGAGAGAAGTTCTAAATCCATGTGAGGTGTGCAGCCTGGCCTGGTGAGAGGGATGAGCGAGCTTGATTCTGCATAGGAGTGAAGAGAGAGAGAGTAAATCTGAGTGATTCTCCAGCCACTCACACTGAGCTGTCAATACAGCCTGTGCTGTGTGCTGATGTCTGAACACTTGCTCCATCAATCACGCTCATTCCAGAAGGAGAGATGTTTCAACACATGTACACATGCTTTACTGACACCAAACAACTGATGTTTAGCAGTTGAGTGCATGTTCTTATTAGTCTATCAGTTTAAGTGTTCACTTCTCTTTTCGGTAAATTCTGTAGTGAAGACATTTCTATACATGCTTTTATAGACATGTAGTTTTCAAAGTTATTTATTTTTAAACAGCTTTTGATTTAATATAATGTGTAATATAATTTAATATATAACTTTTTTTTACTTATTTTAATTTTGTTGTATTTTGAGTTTTTATTTAATTTTTGTTGTATTTTATTTTATTTTTGTTGTATGTTTTTGCTTTATTTTATTTTAATTAAATTATTTTTGTTGTATTTTTACTTTATTTTATTTTTGTTCAGTTTTGTTGCATTTTATTTATTTTTGTTTTACTTTATATGTGTTGTATTTTTATTTTATTTTTATTCTATTTTATTTTATTTTTGTTGTATTTTTATTTTTGCTGTATTTTTTTGTTATTTTTGTTATTTTATTTCTTATTTGGTATTTTTTATTTTTTATTATATTTTATTTTTGTTGTATCTTTATTTAATTTTTATTATATTT
Source organism: Danio rerio (assembly GCF_052040795.2). Classification (NCBI taxonomy): domain Eukaryota; kingdom Metazoa; phylum Chordata; class Actinopteri; order Cypriniformes; family Danionidae; genus Danio; species Danio rerio. Next base: position 3,415,691 of record NC_141026.1, read on the forward strand.
TATTTTATTTTTGTTGTATTGTTATTTTATTTTATTTTTGTTGTATTTTTATTTTATTTTATTTTTTGCAATTTATTTTATATTTATTTTTTGTCTTTATTTTTGTTCCAGTTTTATATTATTTTAATTTAGTAAGTAGTTTTATTTTAACCATTTGGGTGCCATTGATTGATTGATTGATTGATTGATTGATTGATTGATTGATTGATTAATTGATTGAACAGCTTTTTTTAACAGCAACGTCACAAACACACATTTTCTCTTCTCACTCTCACACATACAGACTAACACACACACAAAGGATCATGCATACATACACACACACACACATGCACAGTGTTGCTATTGGTGGTTTACAGGGACTCTCAATGATTATTACTATATATACTGTAAATGGCCCTAACCCACCACTACCTATAAGCCCAATTCTAAACCAAACACAAAATACAAATGTGATAAGACGTTAAGTAGGATTTCTAAGCATTTTGATTTACAAAGACACTAGGCATGTCCTCACAAACCTTCTTATTAGAGAACAGCTAGTATATAAATGCTATTATACAAATTTCTGTCCCTGTAAACCACCAAAACCAGTACATACACACGCACACACTCACAAACACACACACACAGGTTAGCGTCAGACTGTCAGCTGTGTATCTTGTGTTGTAGAGCTAATATGATGCATTAGTCCAGCAGCGAAATGTCCACAGCGTCTCATGCCAGAGAGAGACGCATCAATATATGATTTATGGTCTCATTACTGGCGGCAAATGGGTCTTGGAGATGACACAGCCTGAAACACCGCTGCTCAAATAAACAGACGTCAGGATGGAGATGCTGAGAAACAGGTGGCTCTGTTCTCCAGCACAAGGTCAGATCTGATTCAGGGTTACCCGGAAAGTCTGGAAATTAGCTGGGGAAATTGCTTGTTTGTGTGGACACAGCATGAGTGGATCTTCTGAATCATTAAACATCAGCTTACTGACAGAGCCAGAAGAGACGCAAAGTTGATTTGGGATTTCAGCGTCATATTCTGGAACCAGAATCTGATTTAATAGACGTAAATATTTATTTAGCCAGGGGTATTATTATTATTTTATTTTATTTTATTTTATTTTATTTTATTTTATTTTATTTTATTTTATTTTATTTTATTTTATTTTATTTTATTTTTAATTTTAATTTAAATTTTTTTACTATGATTTTATTAATTATTGAAATCATTACATTTAGTTATGACTTTGATAACAATACTATTATATATTTTGTAAATGTGTAATGAATAATCAAAATAATTGACATAAAAACAACAGCAGTAATAGTATCTGTAATTATAACTATTAACTATTAACTATAAGATAGTTTATGATTGTTTTAATGTATCCATCCATCCAGATCATGATTGGTTTGCAATAATGTTTTAATAATAATAAATTCAAAGTATCATTGTTGATATTATTATTATTATTATTATTATTATTATTATTATTATTATTATTATTATTATTATTATTATTAACATTAATATTATTTGTAATTAAAGTTATCATCAATAATATAATCTTATGAATTTTTTATACATTTTATATATTTTTTTAAAGATTATTTCAATATTTGTCCATTTAATAATAATAATAATAATAATAATAATAATAAAAACAATAATAATAGAAATAATAATAATTTTTCAAATTAAAAAATATCTAATTGATTAAAACATTACAAACAATCATTGGATGAACTGATATAAAAAATTAATAAAATAATATCTTAATGATTGTGTATAATTAATTTTACAATAGTATGACTAAAAATTATTTAAAAATTATATATTTTATTTGACACAAAGGTTTGACATTTTGATGTTATTTTGCGTAATATGTATTATTTACAGTCATTATTATTATTATTATTATTATTATTATTATTATTATTATCATCATCAATATAATAATAATAATATTAAACCATTAAAGCTGATACATATCTGTGAATAGAATTAATTAATTAATAATTTAATTCTAAATAATTTGCTAAAAATAAATATAACAAATTTAACATAAAAAATAAATTATCATAAATTATCAAACTTTTATTCAAAATAAAATATAGATTTTTAAATACATTTTGTTAGTATACCACAATATTTCTTGGCTATTGCAAAAAAATAAATAAATAAAAATAAATAAATAAATCACAGCTAGACAACAAACAAAAATCCAATTACATTTGATTTGGAAAAAGAAGAATCGCAGTGAGCGCAGAAATGTCCTCCACACTGTACCTCAAGCTGTCATCTCACCCAGAGGGAGCCAAAGCAAAGTGTCCATCCTTACATGAACTTGTAAGCTGTTTGTCAGAAAGCAGACAGTCTTTCTTTGTTCTTCCAGAGCAAAGCTTTCTGAGTTGAATAATAGCGCGTGCGTTTCTCTCTGAAGTGCCGTCAGCCACCATTACTCATTTGACGGTTATATCAGTCTTGGTTTGTTAAAGTGGTATGTGCCTCGGGAATCATCAAATTGAATATAATTAGCTGAACAGCGCATTAATTGCTCCACACTTTTGGAAAGTACTCTGCCAATTATTTTCAGTTTATGACGGTCACAGTTGCAGGAGACGCGCTGTGTACACACACACACACACACACACACACACACACAAACATTCTAACAGATTTTTATCCTGATTTTAGGTTTGTGTGTTAAAATCTTTGAAAGATCACACTTGTTTGTTTATTCATTCATTTTCCATACAGCTTATTCCTTATTTATCAGGGGTCACCACAGCGGAATGACCCGCCAACTATTCCAGCATATGTTTTACAGAATGGATGCCCTTCCAGGCGCAATCTAGTACTTGGAAACACGTGTTTATTCATTAATTTATTCATTTTCCTTCTGCTTAGTCCCTTATTTATCAGGGGGCACCACAGTGGAATGAACCACCAACTATTCCTGCATATATTTTACTCAGTGGAAGCCCTTCCAGGCGCAATCCTGTTCTGGGAAAAATGTGTTCAGTCATTCATTTGTTTTCCTTACGGCTTGGTCATTTATTTATCAGCGATCACCACAGCAGAATGAACCGCCAACTATTCCACCATGTGTTTATCAAATGGATGCCCTTCCAGGCACAATCCAGTACTTGGAAACACATGTTTAAACATTCATTTATTCATTTTCCTTCTGCTTAGTCCCCTATTTATCAGGGGTCACCACAGTGGAATGAACCACCAACTATTCCAGCCTATGTTTTACACAGTGAATGCCCTTCCAGGGGCAATCCAGTACTGGGAAACATGTGTTCATTCATTCATTCATTCATTCATTCATTCATTGTCTTTACGGCTCAATCTGTTATTTATCAGGAGTCACCACAGCGGAATGAACCGCCAACTATTCCAACATATGTTTTACACAGTGGATGCTCTTCCAGCTGCAACCCATTACTGGGAAACATGTGTTTATTCATTCATTTTCCTTCAGCTTAGTCCCTTATTTATCAGGGGTCGACACAGCCGAATGAACCACCAACTACGGCATATACTTGACACAATGGATGCCCTTTCAGCCGCAACCCAGTACTGGGAAACAGCCACACACCTACACATTCACACACACACTCGTACACTATGGTAAATTTATATTATCCAACTCACCTTCAGCGCATGTGTTCGGACTGTGGGGGAAACCCATGCCAACACAGGGAGAACATGCTAACTCCACACAGAAATGTCAACTGGCCCAGCCGGGACTCAAATCAGCGACCTTCTTGCTGTGAGGTGACAGTGCCAACCACTAAGCCACTGTGCTGCCAAGTTTACAATGTATTTTCTTTAAAATACATATAATAATAAAATTTGAAGGTGCAACAAAATCCTCCCTGTGGATGCATGAACAGAGTTCACATCATTAAAATTTAATCCACAATCATAGAAAAGAAAGCGCAGTGGGAACAAGGAATCAATGATTCATTGGGTTATTTAAAATTCAAAACATTGAATCAGCGAACAATGTATTCAGTGTGGAACATTATTTATTCAGCATTCATATTCTAAGCAGGTTCGACTCTAAAACGCCACCACGTTCACTCAGAAATAGACGTAAAGACCAATGCAAGTCATCTGAAGCTGTATGTTAGAATTGGTGATAGAAACAAAGCAGTGAACTTACAGTACAGTATTCTCAACTTTTATGCAGTGAAGTAGTCAATCAAAGCAGTCTGGAACAACATGAGGGTGCTGAAATGATCCAATTCAAATGTTTTCTTTTAAATACGACGGATGTAAAAAGATGTAAAAAGTTATGCATGATTCCTTTGTAATAATGTATTTTAAAAATGTAATATTTTTCTGTTTAACAACAAGTTATTTTTATTTTTATAATAATAATAATAATAATAAATAAAATAAAAGAAGAAGAAGAAGAAGAAGAAGAAGAAGAAGTTGATTTGTGATTCTGACATCATATTCTGGAACCAGGATCCAAAATTAACAATCACCAATATTAAATAAATGCACTAATATTGGAATGATTTACATAGATGTATATATTTATTTAGTCAATTGTATTATTATTATTATTATTATTATTATTATTATTATCAATTTATAACATTTTTATCATTTAAATTATAGCTTTTTTAATACCAATAATATAATATACATTTTTTGTATAGTGTTTTGTAAATATGTGTGATGACTAAATTAAAATAATTTGAATAAAAATAATATTATATTTGTAATAATTCTAAAACAAAATCAATAAATCAATTTTATGATTATTATATATGCATCCATCCATCTAATGATTGGTTAATAATAGTTTTAAAATAATACAATATTTTCATATATTAACAATATTACTATTATTATTATTATTATTATTATTATTATTATTATTATTAATCATGTAAAGCTAATACCTATATGTTTGTGAATATTTCATAATTCAAGATTTTACTACTATTACTAGTAAATTATTAACACTAATACTATATATATATATATATATATATATATATATATTAATACTATATATATATATATATCATTATATTATATATATATATATATATATATTACTCAAAATAACAAAAACATGGCAAAAGTTTATATCAAATGAAATATAAGATTTTAAATACATTTTAGTCATACTATAGTAATATTAGTTGTATTTTGAATTATTAATGACATTATGTTATTATCTTGTATTACATTGTTATTGGTCTGTAATAATGTTTTTAATTAATTTAATATTTTTTCGTTTAATAACAACAACAAATATTATTATTATTATTATTATTATTATTATTATTTTATTATTATTATCAATCATGCAAAACTGATGCCTATTTGTAAACAATTAGTTAAAAATTTGTCGCTATTTTTATTCAATAACGTAATACTAATAATATTTCTACTACTAAAAATACAACAAAAAATACAAGTAATACTATTTATGACTAAATATAACGTAAAGTATCAATCACACACACACACACACACACACACACACACACACACACACACACACACACACACACACACACACACACACACACACACATATACACATACATACATATTTTTTAATACATTTTAATCATAATGATACAATATATCAACTATTGCAAATAATAAAAATAAAAAACAGCAAGCTAACAAAAAAAAAACAGATTTGATTTGGAAAAAGAGCAAACACAGTGAGTGCAGAAGTGTCAATAGTACATGTAAAGACCAATGCAAGTCATCTGAAGCTGTATGTTAGAATTGGTGATAGAAACAAAGCAGTGAACTTACAGTACAGTATTCTCAACTTTTATGCAGTAAAGTAGTAAATCAAAGCAGTCTGGAACAACATGAGAGTGCTGAAATTATCCAATTCAAAGGTTTTTTTTTTTTTAAATACGACTGCGACAAAGATGTGAAAAGTTGTGCGTGAGACAGAGAGGTGTTTGAGACGGCTGAAGAAAGACAAGAGACTGTTATGTTGGCTGGCAGACTGAAACACAGTGCTCCGTTTGTCTCTCTGCGCTGCCATAGCAACCCTGTCAGAAACACAGATTTCTGTGCAGAAGCTGAATGAATGACAGAGAGTCGTCGGAGCGAGCTGTGATCACAATATCAAAATATAATATTTTACAAATGTTGCACTGCGGCGATTTGGGATTATTGCGAATGCACTTAAGATGATTCATCAATAATCTGCTTTATGGGCTGTGCAATATGACATGTAAGAAAAAATGTTATATATTATGCTTAATTGTTATTAGCATTGGCGCCACAATATAAACTCATCTGGGTGAGAGCAATTTTACACACCACCGGTATGCAGACTGATGCACGAAAACAGCATGGTGAGAAAGTTGAAAGCTTGAAAATAAAATGTTTACATGATCCATTGTATTTAGCTATATTTTATATTGGGCTAGTAATTATTGGTTTTATAATTAATTACAATAAGTAATTATTTATAATATTATACACATTCGTAATCAAACATTTACACAAAAATCTAAATAAAATAAATAAATATGAGTGAAACATTATTTTAAAAATATGGATATTATATGTATGTATATATAGTATATTATTTTAGATCATTATAATAATATATAACATAATAATAATAATAATAATAATAGCAATAATAATAATAATAATAATAATAATAATAATAATAATAATAATAATAATAATAATAATAGCAATATTTATAATAATAATAATAATAGCAATAATAATAATAATAACAATAATAGCAATAATAATAATAATAATAATAATAATAATAATAATAATAATAATAATAATAACAATAGCAATAATAATAATAATAATAATAATAATAGCAATAATAATAATAATAATAATAATAATAATAATAATAATAATAATAATAATAACAATAGCAATAATAATAATAATAATAATAATAATAGCAATAATAATAATAATAATAATAATAATAATAATAATAATAATAATAACAACAATAATAATTCCTTACGTTTATATGGCGCTTTTTTGGACATTCAAATCACTTTACACATATTTGGGGAGAATCTCCTCATCCACCACCAGTGTGCAGCATCCACCTGGATGATGCGACGGCAGCCATACTGGACCAGACCACACACCAGCTAATCGGTGGAGAGGAGACAGAGTGACAAAGCTGATAGCTTAACTGGTTTGCATTTTGACTTGTTTTTAAGTCGTTTTGATAAAGATTTGATAGTTTACATGCATCGGAAGGGATATAAAGGCCAATTTAAATGTGGAATTGAAGCTTTTAGCTGAATAAAACATATATTATAATACTTTTTGTGTTGTTATGTCAGTGGTCGTAATGCCATTGATGTGTGGATGTCAAATAGATGCCAAAGTTTTGACCGCCAAGCAATTTACATGTTTTTTAATGTCATTTTGATAAAGGTGTTCACTGTTTTCCACATCACTGTTGAATCTGTGGGGCTTTAGCCAAACTATTGCTTTAATCTGAACGATGGGTTGTGCACTACTTTGCAGCTCCCTATCTCCACCCACTGCAGTTAATGATTGAGACGTTCCCAAGATTTAGACAACAGAGAAAAAAACGCCTGATGCAAAGACGCAGTGATCCAGAGCGGGTGTCATGTTGGCTTTCCGGCAGTCAGATAGAGGCGGTGAGATTGGGGAGAGCGGCCTACACATTAATTAACTGGGCTGGCCGGTCTAATGCTGTCCGTCGCACAAACCCTGCCAATCTGGCTCATTCCTGCTTCATTTGATTCCAAAAATAAATCCCCACTCTCGTTCCCATCAAAATAAGCCATTTTGCGTTGATTACCGCAGAGCTGATTGTGCTCTGTGTGAACACAGCCTGCTCACCGTTGGTTTGTTCCTGATGCTAAGTCTTAGTATACACTTAAAAAGAAGAATAAAAATTATTTAAAGGCACAGTATGTCATTTTTGCCAGTAAAAATAAAATATCCATTGGGTTTATCACATTTCTTTTTAAGGTAAGTGGTTGCAAACTAATAATATGTGCTGAGTTTAGACAGACAAATAAATTTTAGTAATGTTCAACTTAATTTGCGTGTGAAACTTAGCCCATATCAATTGCCTTTAAAAAAATGTAGTAAGAATGTAAGTCCAACTAGATTATTAAAGTTTGTTGAGACAAACTTTGAGGCTGGCTTGTGAAAGCCTGTTGGTAGTAGTTTATTTAGTTTAAACAGTTTTAAAAAGTATGAATAGATGATAGATAGATAGATAGATAGATAGATAGATAGATAGATAGATAGATAGATAGATGGATGGATGGATGGATGGATGGATGGATGGATGGATGGATGGATGGATGGATGGATGGATGGATGGATGGATGGATGGATGGATGGATGGATGGATGGATGGATGGATGGATGGATGGATAGATAGATAGATAGATAGATAGATAGATAGATAGATAGATAGATAGATAGATAGATAGATAGATAGATAGATAGATAGATAGATAGATAATGCGGTGTTCTATAGATTTTCCTTAATGTTTATTAAGCATTTCTAGCATGTTAAATTACTTAGCTAATCATTATTAGCCTGTTGCTATAACACTGCAGCATGACGATATCAATCTGGGCCTCTATAATGGCAGTCTATTGGACAGTTGCTAGGGTGCAGTATCTGGTTGTTAGGGAGTGGCTAGAAAGTTAAAAGCACGTCGGTTATTGGTAGTTTGGTTGTCTGAGTTAAATGAGCTCAGCCATTAGTCTGTATGACAGTCTGATGCAGAGTTATGAGCTCACAAAGTTTGATCCAATGTAAAGTCAATGACAGTCTTTTGAATGGAAGTCTATGGGACAGTTTCTAGGGTCCCAAAAGTGGTTACTAGGGCATGGCCAGAAAGTTAAAAGCTCATCAGGTATTGGCAGTTAGGTAGTCTGAATTAAATGAGCCCAGTTAGAAGTCTGTTTGACAGTCTGATGCAGAGTTATGAGGTCACAAAGTCTGGTCCAATGTTAAGTCAATGGGATTTTTCCGACGGTCCCGGGACGTTTTTCGGAAAACCGAAAGTCGGATCAGTTGGAAAAGATATAGCACACCGAGACAGGCCAGTTCGAAGGTTTGGTGTGAGTTTGGTGGTCATAGCTCGAAAGCTCTAGGAGGAGATGCGTTTTGTTTTTTAGTCTCAGAAGAAAAATAGGATAACAGTAGTCTGGCTTGCTACACAAGCCAGCCTAATGAACCTTTTTTTCAGTGTAGAAATGGGTGGTGTTTGTTGCGATAATGATATTATTGATGATGTCATTTATACACTATAAAAAATGGCCGTGATTTCAACGGTAAAAAACTGTAAAAATGCTACAGTAAAAATCTGTAACCTAGTTAACAATATGTTTCCTTAATATATACGGCAGATAAACTGACTTTGCCAGAATTCCCTGCAAGGCACATCACTTTTTATGCTTTTTGTTGACATTAATGCGGATCTTTTTCTACTAATTCTGTTACGTTCCCTTCAACTCTGTCTAGGGGGACACGGGTACGCAACAGAACATACCTTGGTAGTCACATACTTTGGTAAACGTGTTGGACAAGGTCAAGTGCGACCTGTAGAGGCCAAGGTTTGTGCAATTGTTGTCTTTCCTGTTCCAACTAACAAACGTGAGTTGCGACGTTTCTTAGGAATGGTTGGATACTATCAGGGTTTTTGTAGAAACTTTGCTGCCATTGTGTCACCCTTGACAGATCTTTTAAGTACATCCAGGAAGTTTGTCTGGAATTCAGAATGTATGAGTGCTTTTAACACTGCCAAAGATCTTCTTTGCTCTGCTCCTGTACACTCTGCTCCCAATTTTGCATCACCTTTCCAGTTGCAGGTCGATGCTAGTGCTACCGGAGCTGGGGCAGTCCCTTTTACAAGAAGATCAAGCTGGAATCGAGCATCCTGTATCTTTTTTTCTCAAAGAAGTTTTCTAAAGCTTCACAAAACTATAGTACAATTGAGAAAGAAGCCTTGGCTTTGCTACTGGCACTTCAGCATTTTGAGGTGTGTTTAGTTGGTAGTCCTAACACAATTACAGTTTACACTGACCACAATCCCTTGGTGTTTTTAATGAGAATGTCAAATGCAAATCAGCGTCAATGCGGTGGTCTCTTATTATGCAGGAGTACAATATTGAAATTCGGCATAAGAAGGGAGTTGATAATGTAGTAGCTGATGCTTTATCCAGAAAGTAGAATCTGAGAACCAAATTGCCCCAGCTGTTTACTTAAAAAAATAATAATAATAAAAAATTACAACGTGGTAATCTTTCAGGAATTCCATTCAGGAATTAGTATATCCCCATCGGTAATGTACATTAGAGATTTATGTTACATCTAATGTTGATAAATAATGTTTATTTCATGACTTTAATTTTATGCGTGTTAGCATTCTGGTGTTTAGTGGCTGTGTGAATGACTTTGAACACTTTCTTGACACTGATACTCTTTTCTGCTTGTGGGAAAAGTTGTTTGTGATGAGCTTTGGTTCATTATGTAACTTTCTCATCACCAACTGCATATGGCTGTGTTAACATGTCTATCTGTGTAACAAAAGATGTGTGGATGTTGGTAATTCAAAATACAGACATATTACAGCTATAAATTAATGAAATACGGTAGTTTACTGTAAAAATGAGAAATTACTTTTACCATATTTTTAACAAACATATTTATTTAATATTTAATATAAAAAATAAATCTGTAAAATTTACGGTAAAAAAAAAACTGCAGCTGTGGTTGCCAGTATTTTACCGTAAATTTTACAGATTGATTTTTTTACAGTGTGTGTATCCGCTGAGATACCAAAAATCCCTGAATCTTTAGGTTGAAGGAATCTGAAGACGTCTAAAATAAGCACACGTTGTGATGTAATTTCTGTTTCATTCATACTGACCCCTAGAGGGTGCCCTCACGCATAAATGACACATATAGATTGCATAGAAGACATCTACTATCGATTCTGCAGAGCATAGAGGAGAAAAATGATGGAAATTGATACATGGATCAAGCATCAAAATAATAAGCAAATGCTTGTGGCAATTTCTGGATTTTTTCTGTACTTTAAGCCATCCAGAGTATTTTATAAGCATGTTGCATATTTATAATGTAATGCTAATTTACCTAGCCTTCATCACAGTATGGAATACTGCAAAATAGCTTGTCATTCTGTGATATGAAATCACGTCTGGTTACAGAAAGGAATGATCAAACACTCCATTGATATTTAGTTGTAAATTTAAAGTAAAAGTGCACTAAGAAAAATGATTTATAACATTTACTCGATTTGTTTAAAGGTAAGTGGTTGCAAATAATGTATATGGACTGAATTTAAACAAACACATTAAATTGAGTAATGTTCAACGTAATTTGTTTGTTGAAACTCAGCACATATCAATTGTTTGCAACCACTTACCTTAAAAAAAGTCTAGAAAAGCTAATGAATCATTATTTTAGTGTAGAAACGGCGGTATAGACTAGTATTTATTGCGATAATGATAATAATGATGAGGTCATTTATAAGTATCCACCGAGATACCAAAAATTCCTGAATCTTTCGGCTTAAGCAAGCTGAAGACCTCTAAAATATTGCTGTGAGCACACATTGTAATTTCTGTTTCATTCATACTGACCCCTAGAGGGTGCCCTCATGCATAAATGACACATATAGATTACATAGAAGACATTTACTTTTGCAGAACAAAGAGGAGAAAAATTATGGAAATTGATAAATGGATCAAGCATCAAAATAATAAGCAAATGCTTGTGGCAATATCTGGATTTTTTTCTGTACTTTAAGCCATCCAGAGTATTTTATAAGCATTTTGCATATTTATAATGCAATGCTAATTGACCTAGCCTTCATCACAGTATTGAATACTGCAAAATAGCTTGTCTTTCTGTGATATGAAATCACATCTGGTCACAATAAATTACGTACACGTTTGGAACTCAATGGAAGTTATGAGGTAAATTTATATTAAAGTAGACTGAGAAAAAGGATTCATTGCATTTACTTGATTTTTAAAGGTAAAATAAAAGTACACCTAATCACTTATTAATAAAGTCATCTGTAATGGCAAAGAAAGCTTTCTCGCAGGACTCCCAGGGTGCATCAAAATTCTTTGGATTCATCTTCAATGCCTCCTCCTTCATCTTACAACAGATATGCTCAATAATGTTCATATCTGGTGACTGGGCTGGCCAATCCTTTTTTTTTTTTGCCCTCTACTGTGGTTTGTAATGTAATGGGCAGCACAAATGTCTTGATACCTCAGGCTGTTGATGTTGCCATACACTCTGCAGATCTCTTGCACACCCCCATACTGAATGTAACCCCAAACCATGATTGTTCCTTCACCAAACTTGACTGATTTCTATAAGACTCTTGGGTTTATGTGGGTTCCAGTAGGTCTTCTTCAGTATTTGTGATGATTGGGATGCAGATCAACAGATGATTCATCAGAAAAATCCACCTTCTGACAGTTTTCCTAATGATCAACTAGAAGTCAAGTTATTATTTTGTTGCTCTTACAACTGAGATTGAAGACAAGACTTTTGTCAGGAAGTGTAATATTGTATACAACATACACAATATTAAATTTGCAGATCATTTTAATGCAAATATAATATTGTATATAACATTTACATGCTTCAATTTTGAGCACACATGTATCTATATATATGCAATTCAGTTTGTTCTTAAATATATTTTTCATTTTTGTCAAATTTTAATAGATACGAGTTTTTCATAAATAACCAGTCTTACATTTTGTTTTTCCCTCTGGACACTTAGGGCAGTTGCTGAGGTCTCCTATAAAGTAAATTGCACAGTTTAAGACACTTAAATATAGTGTGTTATGAATGAAATAATGCAGATAATTTCTGGTTGAGTTAATGGAAGACTGTGGTGATTTTTGCACTCTAGAGTGCCAATTTTAGGCCGAAGGGGGCATCAAATTACAGCCCTCTGATATGCATGTATTATGTAGAAGGAAATGTAGAAAAATCCAACTCTTTCTGTTTGATTAGACCAATGAGAGGTTTGTAAACCTGATTGCAGAGCGGTGTTCTGTCTGTTAATCATGTCGACGTGTTCACAGAAATACAGCTGTGTTTTCAAATAATAATGAGCGAAAACCATAGCGGTGAACAGCAGCATTCAGCATGTGCTACTAGTACCATAAATTATCAAATTAATAGTTTTTACAAAGAATAACAGCATATGTGTGCGAACACGGGGGGGAAATGAGATGTTCTATCTGTTCAGTTCATTGAATCAGTTGTGTTTGCCATTGCTTACTCAAAATGTACATGTACATGGGGAAACTATGTATAATAATAATACTGTTTTTCATGAATATTGTTTGATTTTTAGTGTCACTCAAACCAGTTTGCTACATAAACTAAAATAATAATTGAAATAAACCATTAATACCACCCAAAAATTCATGGAAGTCATGGAAATTCTTTCTAATTTTTATTTAGTGTCATTCATTTTCATTCAAAAACTATACTACATGCTAGTAACATGCTAATGCATGCTAGAATCATGCTAGTAACATGCTAATTCATACTAGAATCATGCTAGAATCCAGCTAATTTATGCTAGAATTATGCTAATACATGCTAATTTATACTAGAATCATGCTAATAACATGCTGATTCATACTAGAATCATGCTAATAACATGCTAATTCATATAAGAATCAAGCTAATTTATGCTAGAATCATGCGAGTAACATGCTAATTCATACTAGAACCATGCTAGTAACATGCTAATTTATGTTAGAATCATGCTAATAACATGCTAATTCATACTAGAACCATGCTAGTAACATGATAATTTATGCTAGAATCATGCTAGTAACATGCTAGTTCATACTAGAATCATGCTAATAACATGCTATTTATACTTTTTCAAACAGTTTTAAACTTATTAAACTATTACCAACAGGCTTTCTCAAGCCAGCCTCAAAGTTTGTCTTCACGACTTTACTGTATAGTTCAACTTAGTCCTTTATTTATCTGGAGTCCCCACAGTGGAATGAACTGACAACTTGTCTATATGAGACAGGATATTTCTGACCCTCTCAGTCAAATGCAGATTCGCCAGGTCTTAAAATGCTTCTGAAATATTCGATGTTTTGAATTGCTTTAGTCACGTGACCAGGTGTTTCGAAACACTTTAGTCACGTGACCTGGGATCATGCTTCGGTGCAGTGTTTCGAAACGATCTCGACACTGTGTCGAAAAGTCAGATTCACGTCAGCCATCCCTACTTTTCACTACACTCTTGGATTTCCTCCTGTTTGCCCCTGTTTCCTGCCTGACTACTGTCTTAAAGGCCACATAGTTTACCTCTTTTTTATGATTTAATATTAGTATTATGGTTCTTCTGAGTGTGCCAGTTTAGGTTCAGTTTAAAACACAGTTCAGATGTTTTTATCATGTTGGGGGCGTGTACACAGCTCGCTGTTTTAGGGGCGTGTTGCTTCACATGAAAATTAGTTTCGGCTTCCCGCCCAACCTAACAAGGGGGCGGAGCCAAGAGCTCACCCGCTCTGTATTTGCAATAGACAGGAAGACTGAAAGAAGGAGCAGGAGTGAGAGGATCAGCATTCAGCCTTGGTCAGTCGGACCAAGCAGAAAGTACAAAATCATGTGTGTCTTTGCATAGTTTTACAGCCAACTGGGTGCTAGTTTCAAGTGCCGAGCTTGTACAGCGAGACTAATAACCACGCATGCTGAATTAACTTTGACTTAGGCACCTGATGCGCCGCTTGAAGCCACGACACGGCACACCAGACACTCTCTGTGGTGCGGCAGAAACATGAAGTGTCCCGAATCGTCACGCCCAGCATTTTTGAACACCCAAACACAGGTTTCCATCAGAGCACACACAACTGCACCCCAAGTCGATGGCTGTCTGACTTGAAGCGCCGCCACGTGCACCCCGACAGAAACCCACGCCCAGAAATCCAAAAGCGGAGCTTCTGGTGTGCGACCTGCAGGCAAGGTTGTTATTTTATTTCCAATGAAGAGACGTGCACGTGAGGTAACCGATTGCACTTTTCCAGCTGCACCTAGTTAAGATCACAGGGAGCTTCTGTGACCGCGAGAAATGCAAACGGCTGAAGTTTAAGGTAGATGCAATGAAAAGTACACGTTTGCAAACCTACCTAAAGTTACAACCAATAATTCTGATTAGACTGATAATGTGAAGAATATTGATCTTGTGTTGAGCCCAATGAGCCTTACATCTAAAAATAGAGGAAGGATGTTCATTTAGTGATTTCACCCTGACTTGCGCTGAAAATGGCAAATGTGAAACGACAAACTAAGGGCCTACTCACACTATGCCATCCGTACCGTGCCCAGGCCCGTTTCCCGGATTGTTTGAGAAGTGTGAGTGTGCTGAATCGGGCTCAAGCACAGTTCACTTGGCCGGCCCTGACCTGGTTGGAAGAGGTGGGCCTGAGCCTGGTTCACTTGGGCTTTGTGTGTGAGTGCAAAACGCGCCAAAGCCCGAAACTGAAAGCGAGACGTGACTTTTAAGGGACTGTTTCATATGGATTTATTAATCATTCTTACTTTTCAGTGAACGCAAACTGCCGAAGTTTATTAAAGACGCAAACCCCTCACTGCACAACAGCTGCGCGCCTTCAGCAGACCTCCTCATTCCTGCAGCACGAGAGCTTTATGATTGATTATGAGCGCCAAAAGTAGCGGATCTGTTCGGCGAAATATCTGACTGCGTGTCCCCGCATCCCTAAGGACTGTTTGGCGAAATATTTGACGGCATATCAAACGACTGAAACGATATAACTAGAGAAATCTCCACTGTGCTGCTGAGTGAGAGAGCGCTTCTCATTGAACAGCGCAGCAGCGATGACGTAAGCGTGCCGAAGCCTGTTTGTGGTGTGAGCGCGGGCCGTCAGGGGAGACGGGAGGGGGGACAAGCGTGCTTTGGCCCGGTTCGAGGCAACTGTACCTAGTGTCAGTACGGCCTAAGCATATGGTGATGCAGGCCTGTCAATCAATATCCTACCTCAAGTTGCGGTCGCTCTGAAAACCGCTCCAATTGGTCCACTGTTTTTATGTTGTTAAATTGAAAAAAAGCACTGGGTGTGTTTATAACACCCCAATATGACGGTCTACACCAGGGGTGGGCAAACTCGGTCCTGGAGGGCCGGTGTCCTGCACAGTTTAGCTCCAACCCTAATCAAACACACCAGCTTATAGATTTCTTGTGATCTTAAAGACACTGATTAGCTTGTTCAGGTGTGTTTGACTAGTGTTGGAACAAAACTCTGCAGGGACACCGGCCCTCGAGGATCAAGTTTGCCCATCCCTGGTCTATACACCATCCTTACGCACCTGTCTGTCTATACAGTTTGTAAAGTAGATTTTTTTTACCTTAGCTGCCCTTTAAATAAACTGCATGCGGATCCTCAACTTTGTTGACCAAACAGAGTCCTGTAGATGACAAAATAATGCGAAAATATTGCTAACTCCATTAAATGATATCAGTTTTTTTTTTATTAAAGAAAAGGCAGTTAACAATAGAGTTGAAAAGAAAAAAGTATCAAGACTTAAACAAGTAAACAAGCATCAATACACAAGGAATAATAAACTGGAAAGGGAACATCTGAGAAAAATAATTGGATAAAGCCAATTAAAACAAAGAAAACTAATATCATGACTGACAATCATATGTATTCTCATAACGCATGTCTGTAGTACAATATTTCTCTCTGCTATTTTCAGATCTGCTTGGCGTCAGAGACCTTGGAATATAATGCTGCGTTAGATATGAACTGATAAGCAATAGAGAAGGACATGTTTTTATTTATTTCATTCAGAAAAGCACATTTATTTTATCTTCCGTAAAAGAAAGGAAGCCACATATCTTCCGAATAAGCCTGAAAGATCTCAAGTGTCTTTCTGCTCAGGCAAATGACGGCCATCTTGACAGGGCCATGTCTCAAGTATACCTGCTCAAAGAGTAAATGCTGTGTTTTGTCCTGGAGCCTGAGCTTGTGTTTGTCTGCGTCCAGGTCTTCAAAGTGCCGCTGCACGGGGAACTATGGGAATGTCTGTCTGAGAGGACACTGTAAACATGAGAGGCCTTTAGAAAGATGAGATGCATTGTTTTTGCCTGGAGATGAAAGCGCTGCTTTAGACAGGAAGGACACGCAACGCCTTGAGACCACGGCTTGGCAGACGGAATGAAATAAGGTAATTTTGCCCTTTGTTTTTTGGGAGCGTGAAGCAGTCACTTTGGAGTGTGTGTTGCTCTGACCTTGGCACTTTAGCGATTGTGTGGATGTGAAATTGTATAAAAGATGCATTTGTCAATTGAGAATATGGTGAATTATATAGTCTTGTTTTGTCTGAGTAAACTTTTGTGATGTTCATAATAGATGTTTCAAGTGCTTGTATGTTCTCTTTTATTTCCTATCCCAAAAAAGCTTTACATATTAACATATTTATTTTTATGCATCTGCACAATTTAGTGATAAACTAGAATTAAAAATATGTGAAACATCTCAATTATACTTTGATTTAGTGAATTTACTTTAATTAGATTTTTGCCTGCTATATGCATATATTGAATTAATCTCAAACAGTGCTGGAGACACAATGTCCTGAGACCACGGCCTAGCAGACGGAATGAAATAAGGTAAGTTTGCCCTTTGTTTTTTGGGAGCGTGAAGCAGTCACTTTGGAGTGTGTGTTGCTTTGACCTTGGCACTTTAGCGATTGTGTGGATGTGAAATTGTATAAAAGATGCATTTGTCAATTGAGAATATGGTGAATTATATAGTCTTGTTTTGTCTGAGTAAACTTTTGTGATGTTCATAATAGATGTTTCAATGCTTGTACGTTCTCTTTAATTTCCATTCCCAAAAAGGCTTTACATATTAACATATTTACTTTTATGCATCTGCACAATTTAGTGATAAACTAGAATTAAAAAATAAACAAAATGTGAAACATCTGAATTATACTTTGATTCTTTGAATTTACTTAGATTAGATTTTTGCCTGCTATATGCATATATTTAATTAATCTTAATCAGTGCTTGAGATTCAAAGTCTTGAGACCACGGCCTGGCAGACGGAATGAAATAAGGTAAGTATGGCCTTTGTTTTTTTGGGAGCGGATTGTGGCTATTGTGTGTATCATCTTGTCACTTTAGCGATCGTATGATGTGAAATTGGATAAAATATGCATTTGAGAATATGGTGAATTATATAGTCATGTTTTATCTTTTGTAATGTTCATAATAGATTGTTACGTGGGTCTGTGTTATTTAAATTCATCTATTTATTTATTGCCGGTTTGTGCTTGCGATCGAGTTCTAGGAGGAGTGTTTCACCCAGCTTATCCAGGATTGAATGATGCCCGTGACGTCACTGGGTATTCCCACTATATAAGGCTGACAGCAATGGCGCCTTTGTCTCTCTCTCTCTATCTTGCAGTCTCTCGCTCTCTATCTTGCAGTCTCTCGCTCTCCCTCAGCTCGGTGGTGGCTTGCGCTTAGGCGGTCTGGCTGACGGTGCTCCTCAAGCCAGGCGATCATCTAGATGCCGCTCCATGTAGTGTTTTGTTCATGTTAATCTTTTGATTCTTAGTTCGTAATGTGTTAACTAGTTTGTTTATTTTGATACTTTGTTTTGTAGCAGGTAGGGGTTTATTTTTCATAGTCACGTTTTGTTATTTATTTAGTTTAGCGAAGTGGCCCGGAAGACTCACCTATTTTTATTGACCTTATTCTAAAATGCGGAAGTGCGCCTGTTTTCGCGATTGTCTTAGAACTTCCGATTCAGTCGCCTATGGGAGAAATGACTAGGAATAATAAGCGGCAGAAAATGGCCAAACTACTTGCTCAACAAACAAATGTTTGCATGACTACACAGACCAAGTAGCATAATATAATAAGAAAATATTAAATTGCAACATCAAGCAGCGTAACGAGCAGTTGTTAACGTCAAAAAATAAATGGAAGTGAATGTGACCGGAAGTCTCGAGACAAAAAGATTCAAATGGCAGCGCCCACTCGTCAGCTGAGAATAAGGTGAATTCCTTTTACGGGAGTTTAGGTAAGATCTGTCCATTTAAAACAGTATAGTCAGAGACCTGTTTACCTTAGCTTACCCTACCTGTCTACTTGATTTTGTTAATGTTTTGTCTCTTTTGAAAACTTATGATTTATGGAAAATTAAACATATTGACGGAACGTCAATTTAACTATTCAAGCGTCTGTGTCTTCCATATGTTCGGCTCAAACCTTGTTTGTTGTTGTTATTCGAGCCAGTAGTGAGTTTGGGCCATAACATAGATCTATCAATGCTTTTGTGATCTCTTTTATTTCCCATCCCAAAAACGCATTATATATTAATATATCAATTTATGCATTTGTGTACAAGTAGCTATACAGTTTGTTTTGATTTATCTATTTTCTCCATCTCTGTTCTTGATGGTTGCAGCATGGTTGCAAAGCAGCTTCACATAAATGGTCATAGTAAATTGGAACAGAGTAGTTCAGTTTTTCATATTCATGTTAGCAGCCAAAGACTGTCAGAAAACATTGTTCTTAGTCAATTAAATAGTGCTAATGTTTTAAAGTCATACTTTGATGCGATTTCAGACAGAATATTCAAAGCAGTGTAGTAAACATTATAGGGTCTGTTAAATTTAATTGTTTCTCCTCTTTTTCCATTTCCATGTTTTTGATGCTTGCTGTTTGTTTGTAAAACGTAAAAGAAATGTTAAAAAAAATGTATGCAAACAATTTAGTGATAAACAATTTAGTGATAAACTCCTACGTCAAGTTGCGGTCGGTCTGAAAACCGCTCCAATTAGTCC
Organism: Danio rerio; assembly: GCF_052040795.2. Taxonomy (NCBI): domain Eukaryota; kingdom Metazoa; phylum Chordata; class Actinopteri; order Cypriniformes; family Danionidae; genus Danio; species Danio rerio. Next base: position 3,435,598 of record NC_141026.1, read on the forward strand.
ACCGTTTTTATGTTGTTAAATTGAAAATAAAAAGGAATGTGTGTGTTTATAGGTGCTTTCACACCTGCCTTATTTAGTTCCATTGAATCGCACTAGAGTTCGTTTTCCCTTTTGGTAATGAGGCAATCGTACTCGAGTGCGCACCAAAAGCGGACTAAATAAGCATACCGAGACCTGCTTGAAGAGGTGGTCTCGGTACGATTTCAAACAAACCCTGGAGCGGTTCGATTGTGGTGAGAATATGGTCCGTACTAAAACAGGTCCAACCGCAAAAAGTACTGCGCCTTTTGGACTAATCCAGCTGCCGTAGGCTGATGCGCTGTGCATTATAGGATATGGAGGAAAAATATTTGTTGACAGCGCTTTACCAACAGAGAGAGAGAGGGGAAAACATTACCTGATGGATCGTAATATTTCCGCAAGATGAGCATGTCGCAGTTTAGCTATATTGATTCACGCCTCCTCCTGAAGTGACGAGCGATGCATTAAACACTGTTTTCCAGCCGCGGCCGCGATTCATTCTCATAATGTATAGTTTGTCTAAAGCAGGGATACAATCAGCCAGCGCAGTCGTCCCTTCATAGTAAAAAGCGACAATTTGTGTCTGTCAGTTTTGTTTACCTGCGGGAGTTCATTGGCATTTTCCCGCACGTGAATTCTGACCAATCAATAAGCAGTTTAGGAACTATGTTCAACAACATCTGGCCAATGACAGATGTGGATTTTGTCAGATGACTGCATTTTAGTTCGCTTCAACTGGTTCGGACTAAAGCCAGCAGTGTGATGTGAAAACGACCCAAAGACGGCAGAAAACACAACAATGTATCATTTATTACCCTTGATCCGGACCAAATAAAGCGAACTTCAGATGTGAAAGCACCCTATATCACCCCAATATGACGGACTAAGCACCATACCTACACACATGTCTGTCCAAACAGCTTGAAAAGTAGATTTTTCACCATAGCTGCCCTTTAAGATACATAAGAGACATCATACAGTCCCACATAAAAAAATAACCATAGTATGGTGTATTATATAAAGTATAGTGTAGTCAAGTGTATTATACCATAATGTATTTGAACCATAGTATAGTAAAGTGTATTATACTGTATATATTATACTTTTTGTATATGAATTTTACAGTATACTGTAGTATTAACCATAGTGAACCGATAAACAGAAATGAATAATGTAGTAGTTAGCTAGTCTGCTGAAGTAAATAGTGGTGTAATGTTGTGCAATATACCCTATAGTTGTGGAAAATACAGTATTGGGTCATTGTGTATATTCCTATAGTTGTTGTGTTATCATTGCAACACTAGAATTAGCACAATAGGTTTTTTTTTAAAGTAATTTACTATAGTATAAAGCAGAAACACTGTGGTATTTACAATAAATCACTATAGAATTGTTGCATGTGAGGAAAGTCAGGTTACTTGAAATGCACATCTAATTGATTCAGGTGTTACATTATAACTCTGTGAGTTGCAGTAATTAAATAATACACAACACCAGCAGTGACGCTGAATTTAGATTGCTTCATCTGATGGATGTGCTGCTGCCAAAATTGCAAGGACATGCAAGTAAACATCTGTTTTAAATAAAATATTGCCTACTTCCTGTGGGGAGATAATAGTGTACATTGTTTCAGGCAAAAAGTGTTAGTTTCTGATTTCTGTTAGCGTAATTTATACGTAAAGAAGTTAATTTTAGCACATATGTTGAGATTCCAGATGGTGTTTGGTTGTTGATGGAGCGTTCGCTTCATAGTGACAGAAAACTGACCGTTTTTATCTGCCAAATCACGATGTTTTATTAACACGCTCCATCACAGAAGCGTCATATGATGTGTATTTTATTCTACATGGCGTGAGGTGTGAACTTATTCAGTCGAGATGAA
>NC_141026.1:3625000-3675000 GCF_052040795.2 Danio rerio
TTGGACCCACAACATAACCACAACACAAGAAGGATGTTTGCTTATGAAATGCTGTTAGCAAACTGACTGTAATGATCATGGAACTATAGCTCATATTAGTGACTAATGGGCGGTATGGTGGCTCAGTGGTTTACACTTTCACCTCACAGCAAGAAGGTTGCTGGTTCGAGCCCGGCTGGACTAGTTGGCATTTCTCTGTGGAATTTGCATGTTCTCCCCCTGTTGATGTGGGTTTCCTCCGGCTGCTCCGATTTCCCAAACAATGCAAAGACATGCACTATCCGCTTGTTAAGTGGTTTCCGGGCAGTTTCCGAATGCAAGCTGCCATTCAGTTGAGTTGAGAAATCGTTCGTTTATGATCGCGTTTTATTCCTGTCACACATTAAAGTTAATTTTACATAAAGTCAAAGTGTACACAACAATCTCTGGACTTACTGCATAACAAATACCAAAAATTTTACAATTTATAAAAAATTAATCACTTTCTGGCCATCGGATATTAGGCATGGACATATATACTGCCATCGTGATTTTCGAAAGTATTAAATCGATTTGTAAACATTTATTATAACCATTTCATGAGTCTCCCCATTCAGTTGAATAGAGCGCTTGGACCCGGAAGCCGCTCTGCGTGACGTCACACTTAACAATCGGATAGGTGAATTGGATAAAATTAGTCGTAGTGTGTGTGTGTGTGTGTGTGTGTGTGTGTGTGTGTGTGTGTGTGTGTGTGTGTGAATGTGAGAGTGTATGGACTTGCATTGCAAATCAATTAAGTTAACATAATGGTTTTTACGATTTTAGGTTGATTTTAAGTTGATTCAACACAAAACAATTCAGTTTTAACCTAAGTACTGCACTTGATAATTTAAGTTGAATTTACTCAAAAAAACTCTGCAGCAAATAGTTTTACAATTTTAAGTTGAGTCAACTTATTTTTTAAAGTGTATGCTTTATTCTGGTATGTGTGGCTTCAAAACTTGCTGCACAGTTTTTTGTTTTTTTTTTAGTTGATTTAACTTTTAACCCAAGTACTGCACTTGATAATTTAACTTGAGTTAAAAAGTTCTGCAGCGACTTGCTTTACAATTTTAAGCTAATTCAACTTTGAACTTCTAACAGATATATATATATATATATGCCTTATGAAATCAGAATGCTTAATTACCAATGTCTTACTTTAATTGAACTTTATGTGTATGTTTACACAGTTTGTTGTTGAATCTTTTTTTTCTGCCATAAATGCATCCACACACATTTATGAACTTAATAATTCCTCAAAGAGCTGTCTCTTTTCTTAAAAGGAGCATCACACATCAAAGAGATTCTTCAAAAGCTCACACTACAGTGGAACACTTTTGATTCTGGAGCACTGGCTCTGTTCTAAACCCTAGTGAGTCACCTAACTAGACATCAAGGGTGCACTTCTAGGGTTTCCAGCAGATGTTGATTAGAATTATTTAATCTGGATCAAAGGCAGAGTTAAGGCAAAACACATTTGTAAAACAAATACTGAAAAAGCTACAGCAAAAAGAATGGCCAGATTACAAAAAAAAAAAACAGTACTTAGGTTAAAACCACTATGTTACTTAATTGGGGGCGAAGCAGTGGCGCAGTAGGTAGTGCTGTCGCCTCACAGCAAGAAGGTCGCTGGGCCGCTGGTTCGATCCTTGGCTCAGTTGGTGTTTCTGTGTGGAGTTTGCATGTTCTCCCTGCATTCGTGTGGGTTTCCACTGGGTGCTCCGGATTCCCCCCACAGTCCAAAGACATGCGGTACAGGTGAACTGGGTACACTGTAAAAAAAAAACTAATTTTACAGAAAATATCTCTAAATTTTTTACAGTAATTTTTTGTCATTTCAAATTATATTCAAAACTTAGTAAAATGACAAATAATCTCTCTAAATTAACAGTTTGACTTTCATTTTAGGTACTTTATCATTAAAGACAAATTACTGACATTTTTATTTTTTATACAGGGAAGTTACAGTATTATTCATACAGGATTTTTTCTGTTATTTTAAATTATATTCAAAAGTTCGTAAAAAATTACAAACAATATCTGTAAATTAACGGCTTGACTGTTATTTTATGTACTAAATAAGTAATGACAAATTACAGCAATTTGTCTGTTTTATACAATAAAATTGCCTTATTATTTACACTACTTATTACTTTTATTTTTAAGTACATTTAAAATAACGTAAAATTAAAGTAATAAATAGTAATTACTTGCTCTGTAAAAAAAATAAAAAATCATAAAAAAAAGGTCAAATGACTGGCAGCTACGGCTGCCAAACAAAAACCATGAAATTACGGTAAAATTTATTTGTTGAAATAAACTGCAAAAACTAATAAATCTACAGATATTTTCATTAAAATGTTTACAGAAAAACACTGTTATTTTACAGATATTTCCTAGATTATTACGATCAAATCTGTTCAATAAAGTTACACACTAAAGAGCACTCACATACACCTGTTGTGGATTCTGCTGATTGCACACACACACACACACAGTCGGAGGATCATTATAAACTGATTACATGCACTTTAAAAGCAGCATAGACCAATTGCTTAGTTTTGTTATAATGTTACTGTGAACATTATGACGCGTTTCTCTTCTCTTGCCTTGTTTTGTCAATTGTTCACGTGGTTTGCTGACCATTTGTTTGACCATTTGCCTGTTATTTGACCATGACTCTGGATTCCCTGCAAAATGTTACATCTGTTTGCCCCTGTGTTGACTGTTGCTTGCCTTTGGATCTGCACTCATTTGTCAGCGTCCCCTTCCCGTTTCAGTTCCATTTCATTTAAGATTTGGAACTGAATCATTCCATATAACTTAAACCTCTACATGTTTTACATAAACACTATTCAATAAAATGTAACAACTGTAATTTTAAAGTTGTGAGAATTTTAATCAGTTGTATCTCGTTTGCTGTTTTTTCCAAAAATTTTGATCCAAAATAAAACTGTTAAATTACGACCATGAGCATGTCTTGGCATTTTATTGAAGGTGTTTAATCGTAATGATTTAGGGAAAATTCTTTGAAATAACCTTGTTTTCTCTTGAACTTTTAGTGCTGTCACTTTATTGATGGTGTTCGATTGTAATAATCTAGGAAAAGTCTGTAAAATAACAGTGTTTATCTGTAAACACTTTAATGAAAATATTTGTAGATTTATTATTTTTTCCACTTTATTTCAACAAAGACATTTTACCATAATTGTATGGTTTTGTTTGGCAGCCGTAGCCGTAGACTTTGTTTTTACGATTTTTTTTCTTACAGTGTAGGCTGAATTGTTCGTAGTGTATAAGTGTGTGTGTGAGTGTTTGTGGATGTTTTCCAGAGATGGGTTGCAGCTGAAAGGGTAGCTGCGTAAAAATGTGCTGGATAACTTGGCGGTTCATTCCACTGTGGCGACCCTGGATTAATAAAGGGACTAAGCCGACAAGAAAATGAATGAAGGAATGAATGAATGTTACGTAATTGATTTGCATTGAGACGAGATGAAGGGATTGGGTGGAACCCAGCTTTATTTACAATGTTGATCTCAAACAGCTTGCATTTGTTTACATAATATAGAAATAATTCATTTCCACACAGCCCTGAGACGCCAAATCCGCATTATACAAAGCAACACAAGAGTCTTGACAATTGTGCATCAACCTCCATTTTCAGTGCTAAAAATGACATGGATAGATAATAGTGGCACTCTTCGGAACAATATTGACATGATTAAATAAACAGCAGAACAGATGAGCTCTCAGAACTGCTGCCCTCTTGTCTCATTTGCCTGATTTCATTTGGCTTAATTGAATACCCAGCAAGAAATGGGCCCTTTAAACGGCAGTGCTGTTTTGGAAAGCGCACGTGCATCAGCCTGATGGACTTAAGTGTAGCTCTTTATTAATATTCAAAGAGCATTGATTTTCCTAAGTGTATCTCAGATATTACCGCTGCTCTGGCCCGTGTTGAAGGGGTTTTCTGTCAAGGTACAGGAAATGTCGAGCAACCAATTTCTCCTCTGGGATTATAATAGATTATCCATCAATCCAGAGGTAATAAAGCAAGTGCTATCAAACACTCCTGCAAAGAAAAAGCAATGCCATGCTGAGGCTGGAGTTTTGGCATGGACGTGCTGCATTTGTGCTAGAAGAAATCAGCACAACTTTGCCTTCCTGGAAAGCAAATCCTTTGTTACTTAATTGGGGGCGAAGCAGTGGCGCAGTAGGTAGTGCTGTCGCCTCACAGCAAGAAGGTCGCTGGGCTGCTGGTTCGATCCTCGGCTCAGTTGGCGTTTCTGTGTGGAGTTTGCATGTTCTCCCTGCATTCGCGTGGGTTTCCACTGGGTGCTCCGGATTCCCCTCACAGTCCAAAGACATGCGGTACAGGTGAACTGGGTACACTGTAAAAAAAAAACTAATTTTACAGAAAATATCTCTAAATTTTTTACAGTAATTTTTTGTCATTTCAAATTATATTCAAAACTTAGTAAAATTGTAACGAATATGGCAGCTTACCATTCATCCGCCCACCAGAGGGAGCTCTCTCCCGAATATTGACTGGGTACTTCCTCTGTGGTACTTCCTGGTAGCTACCATATATAAGCACACTGCTTATGTGTGTTCATTGCGAAGTATTGCCAGTTTCACTGCCTACTAAGCGGTTTTCCTACTGCTATTTCTGCCATTGTTTTATGACTTTTTTGCCTGCTCTTTTGACTGCTGTTTTTGGATTTTGGACTCTGCCTTGTTTGCCTTTTTGGACTGCCTCTTTGTTTGCTTATCGTTGCCTGGTTCATGATCACGATTCTGCCTATTGTTTGATACTAGTTGTTTGTATAATAAGCCTCCAGCTTTTGGATTCAATCCGCCTCCATGTCTTCACCTACGGCTCCCTCACAAAAATGACAAATAATCTCTTTAAATTAACAGTTTGACTTTCATTTTAGGTATTTTATCATTAAGGACAAATTACTGACATTTTTATTTTTTATACAGGGAAGTTACAGTATTATTCATACAGTATTTTTTTTTTTGTTATATTAAACTATATTCAAAAGTTCGTAAAAATTACAAACAATATCTGTAAATTAACAGATTGACTGTTATTTTATGTACTATATAAGTAATGACAAATTACAGCAATTTGTCTGTTTTATACAATAAAATCAGCACAATTTTGCCTTCCTGGAAAGCAAATCCTTTGTGTGTGTGTGTGTGTGTGTGTGTGTGTGTGTGTGTGTGTGTGTGTGTGTGTGTGTGTGTGTGTGTGTGTGTTAAAAAGCTTTTATCTGTTGATAAGATCATTATTTAAGATTTTACACTTATTTGCAATAATTTAGCATAGTATTGCTACTAATAAAATGCGCCGGGTATATAATAGGGCCCTTAGAGTTCTATCAAAACTGAAAATGTTCTCATCATTCACTTTCTCCAAGTGAATGTCTTTTTGTCTTTTTTTTTCACAAAAGAAGACATGAAGAAAACTGGATACCTGTAAACATTGACACCCATCGTATGCTAAAGCACTGCAGTGTTTGGGTGTTTGAATGAGGTAATTAGTCTACTTAAATGTGTATATTCCAAAGTATAAAGCTGATTGGTCTGTTCTTGTCACGTGACTCGCGGTTTCAACTGGGTGCGCCTGGGAAATACGAGTATGCGCAATATGCACACCCAATGGGGTATATGCCGAAGCATGCTAATAGGACTTTTAATTTGCCAGTAACCTGGGTTAAGTGCTTCCGGCGAATTGAATGTCAATGCAAAATCCGGTGCGTTTAAAGTCTGTTTTCTTTAAAAATCAGCGATCGCCACTGGCTGAGTGATATCCGATTTAAAGTGGGTCTCAGATTGTATAAGAAGCACAGCATTAAATTACATTTCCCCTGCCATATCTTTATAATATGAGCATTTATTTTTACCCCAGTAAATTCAATGGAGCTTTTGCGTTAGCCTGCCGATTCTGACGGGCGCTTGCGAGTAAACAGCTTTTTGTCTCGTTTTACGCTTGAGCAACTAAATAAATGCTAAAGTTTATTTAACTGAATGTATTTTAATGACATTACAACATCAATGCTGTATAAGTAACCATATAAAATGGAAAAAAGTTCACAATAACAGGTTACCGGAAGTGTATCAGCATGGGAGCAGCACTAGCTTGGCATATACCCTATATGCACGTGCACGCAAAAGACGCAACATGTGAAAGTCTCCATAAGCCTCTACGCTTCTCTTCACATTCAGACGATGAGTATTGTCATGGAATGCCTTCTGTTCTAGTGCTGAACAATTTGCTGGTCGAGTTAAAAGCAGTCGAAAGTTCTGTAAACTAAATTTCTCAGCAACATTTTTGTTTTTACGCTTAATGAAATCAATGAAATGTCTGTATTTCCACTTGAAGAAGCGACCCCTCCTGTCGGCAGCTGTTTCAGCTTCTGTTCTCCAGCAATTTAACTGACGTTGCAGCAGAAAACGTGATTTAAAGAGCCCATATTATGGGTTTTTGAAAGTTCCCCTCCATGTAGTGTGTAACACAGCTCTAAGTGAAGTGAAGTATCCAGCTAAGGCTTAAATCTGTTAGTGTTCAGTGTTTAAAACTGTTGATTCATCTATAAAAGAGTCGACTCATAGTGCTTCAAACGAGTCGCCTTGATACCGAGTCATTAGGTGTTTCGCCATGACGTACGAACGAAACCAAGTTATTCACGTGCACGCGCAAACCCGGGAGATTTCAAACCTGAGGCCCCGCCCTCTGACGCAGAAACCCAGACACACACACACAAACATGCCGGTCGATTGAAGTCACACTGCAGATGGATATTATCGAGTCTCTACCCAAAGATGAAACCTCAGCATTATAACCAAGCAGTTGGAAACTACTGGAAACTTCCGGAAACTACATGCTACAAAGAATACTTCATCGGCGTTTGTTAAAGGAAGGATCAGTAAAGAGTAACTTACTGATGGACGTCAGGATGGGTTTCTTCCTCCATTTCTCAAGTGTAAGTACGTGCGATTAAAGTTGTTGCCTCGTTGACTCTAGCTTGCAAATGTATTTAGTTGTGATTTGTTACTTGTAACCGAGTGTACTGTATCAGGTTAACTGGCTATATTCTCTTATCGCGTGCAAAGTCACGTTAAAAACGCGACGCGTGCTGCTTTGTTAACGGAGCTCCGTGGTAGAGGTCCTGACCAGATTACTGCGGCGCGGGAATAAATTACCGAATAAATCGCGGGAGCGGTCGGTAACGGGTTTAATTTGGGACGGGAGCGGGCTGTCTAGCAATATCGCGGATATTGCTATGCGAATGAGAGAGAGAGAGAAAGTTTTGCCTGTGTGTCTGCTTGGTGCTTGTGTGTGTGTTAGTGCACGCGTGCGTATGAGAGAGAGAGAGAGCTTTGTCTGTGTGTGTGTGCTTGGTGCTGTGTGTGTGTTTATGCCAAGCTGTCTGGACTGTTTAGCTGGTTGATTTTCGGTTTTGTTCTCCCCCGCTATTTAGCGGGATCGGGCGTGGCGGGCAGAAAACGGGGCGGGTCAGGCACCGGGACAACAAATTCTTAATATAAGCGGGAGCGGTCGGGTTCAGGCTAAAACCTGGCGGTGCGGGCGGAAGCGGGAGCATTGTCGTCCGGAGGTGTGTGTGTGTGTTTGTGTGTGTGTCCACGCCTACACTATCGAGCGTGTATGAACTGTGATTACTTTTATATTGCTGATTAGCTGTTGGGCATTTCACTCTCTGACTGAAGGCAGTCGACCAATCGCGACAGACTGTCATCGGTCCAATCAGCGCAGATTAGCTTCGCGCTAAGGAGGGGTTTGGGAACAAATGAATCACTGGACGATTCATGCGGGAGTCGCTGGAATAATTAGGTAAAAATAAATGCAGATTATAAGACAATAAAAGTGTTTTTTGACCTTGCATGCATATTAGACTGTTGTTGGAGACCCTTACAACCAAGATATGACCCTATTTCATGTATAATATGGGCTTTTTAAAAGAAGCTTTTTTTGAAACTATGTTTGTAACGTCAGTAACGCAATTACACTGACTTTAGTAGCTGTAATCAAGTTACACAAATGTAAAGTGTAATTCGTTACATTACTGCATTCCTCAAAAATGTAATTCGATTACAGTAACGCAACTCTGACCATAGTGAAAATGTCTGTCTACTCTTGAGTTTGCCAGGCATGCTTTTGAATCACTGCGTCCCTATACTGCGCTTCCTGTGCAGTCATGTCCTGTCCACATGCGGAGTGATTCCTGAGCGAAATGGCCTGACCTTTGCCCCTTCATTTAAACATGCTTGTCATCATGGCGAGCCTCGCTGGCTGCTTGTATCATTTGTCTTTCAGCAGACGTGAGCAGTCTCTTTAGAAATGCATGCTGCGTTCAGTCCGCGCTTTGTTTTCCCAGCGTGCTCTTCCTGCAGGAATGTTCAGGAGAGACCTGCAGCTCGGGCACGCCGGAGACGCTTGGCTGGAGCAATTGTAGCATCCACTCAAAAGCAGAGACTGTGTTTTCTTTGGACGGTGGGGAGCAGGGCCTGCTGTAATTACAGTGTGTGCTGAAGCAGAGAGACTCGCTGTTTGTGTGTGTGTGCATCTCTAAATGCGCAGTTTAATGCGGTGTTGGTAAGTCTGTCAGCTCAGCGCTTCTGTTCCAGACTCATGATTTCCATAATAAGAGGGAGAAATGGCACGTTTGGAGACAGGGAGATGTTTCCGTCGGCTCAGGCTGCAGGAATGTGGAAATACACCGATCACACGCTAAGACCGTTTGAGGGTTACATTTACATGTAGACATTTAGCAGACGCTTTTGTCTAAAGTGACTTACAATTGAGGAGGCATTCAGTGATTCAACGGGAAGAGCCAATACACTACCTGACAAAAGTCCTGTGGTCTATTCAAGTTTTATGAAGAACAAATAATAAGTTGACTTCTAGTTGATCACTTGGTATCAGAAGTGGCTTATATGAAAGGCAAAGGCCTCTAGATTATGCTTATTCGTCCAAAATAAACTCTGATCATGGCTTGATTATTAGTTATTTAATTAGGACAGTAAGATCTGACTTTGCTTAGACATGAGTCTTGTCACTGAACAGAAATAATGTCCAGTATAGAATATAAAGTCCTGCTGCAGTGGAGACAGAATGAATATTGTGTCTGACTCCATCGTGAGCTTGGAGGACTGCATCCATACATCTCTGACATGACTCAGATTACTTATTAATAAAGTCATCTGGAATGGCAAAGAAAGCGTTCCTGCAGGACTCCCAGAGCTCATCAAGATTCTTTGGATTCATCTTCAAGTTGTGCTTGATAATGTTCATGTCTTGTGAATGGGCTGGCCAATCCTGGAGCAGCTTGACCTTCTTTGCTTTCAGGAGCTTTGATGTGGAGGCTGTAGTATGAGAAGGAGCGCTATCCTGCTGGAGAATTGTCCCTCCTGTGGTTTGTAATGTAATGAGCAGCACAAATGTCTTGATACCTCAGACTGTTGATGTTGCTGTTCACTCTGCAGATCTCTCGCACTGCCCCCTAGTGGTCCAGAGATATAACAAAGTACTTTTTTTTTTTTTTTGCTTATAACTTCTCAACCATTTGTTCAATTCTTGAATACTCTCAATAGTTTTATATTCAATTATACTCAAACGTAAATACCACTATAATAGTCTTAATTTTCCATCGTAAGTTTTTTCGACATTTAGATTTTTTTGCAAAACCTATTTTAACGTTCTTGTTCTAGTCCGTTTGTCCGATTTTCACCAAAATTAAATCCCATGATCTACAGACCATGCTGACCAAAAGTTTTTGAATTAAAGTTGATTAGACCAACCATTTTTGATTACATTTCTAACTAATTTAACGTAGAAGATGCGAAATTGTACTTGAGGAAATATCTTCGTAATGCATTAACATATTTATACTAAACTTACTTAACATAATAAACCAACCCTAGTGGTTCGGATATATACGAAATGACTTTTTTTTGCTCATAAATTCTCAACCCATTGTTCAAGTCTCATTAAAAAAATTCTCATAAATACTCTCAATAATTTTATATTCAATTATACTGAAACGTAAATACCACCGTCTTAATTAATCAGTCTTTGATGCTGTCATAATGTTGGGTAAAAAATAAATGCCAAATAAATGATTGTTTTGACATAATACACTGAAATATATATACAGTTGAAGTCAGATTTATTAACCCGCTTTTCAAATGTTTTTTCTTTTTTAATTATTTGCCGAATGATGTTTAACGGAGAAAGGAAATTTTCACAGTATATCTGATAATATTTTTTCTTCCAAAGAAAGTCTTATTTGTTTTATTTTGGCTGGAATAGAAGCAGTTTTTAATTTTTTAAAAGCCATATAGCAGGTTAGGGTAATTAGGCAAGTTATTGTAAAACGATGGTTTGTTCTGTAGACTATCAAAAAAGTCGAATGAAAACAAATAAGACTTTTCCAGAAGAAAAAAAAAACTGATTTCGAACTGATTTAACGTAGAAGATACGAAATTTTACTTGAGGAAATTTCTTTGTAATGCATTAACATATTTATATTAAACTTAATAAAGATAATAAACCACACCTAGTGGTTCGGATATATACGAAATGACTATTTTTTTGCTCATAAATTCTCAACCCATTGTTCAAGTCTCATTAAAAAATTCTCATAAATACTCTCAATAATTTTATATTCAATTATACTGAAACGTAAATGTCACCGTCTTAATTAATCCTAATTTTCTGTCGTAAAATTTTTTTTGCAAAACCCATGATTTACAAACCATACTGACAAAAAGATATGGAATTCAAGTTGATAAGATGAACCATTTTGATTAACTTGCAAACAAATTTAACATGCAAGTTGTGAAAATAGACGAGGCAATATCTCCGTAACGCATTGACATATTCACAACCATCGTCTAAGGTTACAGGCATTTTTTTGGCGCACCGCCCCCTAGTGGTCTGATATAACATGGCAAATTTTCTCATAACTTCTTAACCCTTAGTTCAATTCTTAGAAAAGTTCTCAGAAAAAGGTCTCAATAATTTTAAATTTAATAATACTCAAATATAAATACCACCATAATAGTCTTAATTGTATAAATATTTAAACACATTTAATCTTTGTTAAAGTGCCACCATGAAACTGTTTAATTTCTTGTGCCCAAATGGTTTAAATTTACTTGAAATTGCTTGAAATCCTGCGATGAGACTATTGGAGGTTCGCACATTGTGATATCGATGCCGAAACGATATATTGTGCAGTCCTACATCAAAACCTGTGTTTGTCTTTGTCATTACAACTTGACATTACCAAGACAACAAAACTTATCATAAATCTGTCGTATAAATTTAGTCAAATGATGTATTTTACTAAAGAAAAACTAAATATGGCATAAATATCATGCAGCCCTAGTTGAAGCTGTTTTCCGAGCGCCAGCGGCCCCAAACTTTCCTGCTGTGGTGTTGGTGTAATTAGTGCTGGTCTATGGGCGTCTCTCTCTCGGTGCCGTTTTCCATGATTATTTTCTCTGTGGCAGAGGGGGTGTGCTGGATAGCAGATGTCTGCTTTTGTGTGAGCATGATTAATTAGCCCGGGTCCGGCCAATTACATGATGAGCGCTTCTGGTTAATAAATGAATGCATCATCTTAATTGTGAGTGAGATGAGGTGGCTTCATTGGAAAGGCACACGAGAGCCCTTAGCACGCAGGCTATTAGCATACACAAACCCCCTGGACGCTGAACCTGGCACGACATGTGTGTGTGTGTGTCATCCAAAGGCCAGAGGTGTCTGAAATGCTCTCATGGGAGTCATTGTGGCTGGAGCTCATTTACTTCTGTTTAAACGCACTTTATTAAATTAACACGCTGACATCATTTACTGTGGGTGTGATGTCAGTGTTAAAGGAATAGCTCTGCAGGCTACTGTGACAATGACTTGGTGTATAGTGTATGTTTGCATGCTGGTGTAGTAGTCTATGCTGTATGGCAGTCTTTGATGCTGTCATAGTGCTGGATAAAAATTAATTGCCAAATAAATGTTTGTTTTGACATCATACACTGAAATATATATATATATATATATACTGTTGAAGTCAGATTTATTAACCCGCTTTTCAAATGTTTTTTTTCTTTTTTAATTATTTGCCAAATTATGTTTAACGGAGAAAGGAAATTTTCACAGTATATCTGATAATATTTTTTCTTCCGAAGAAAGTCTTATTTGTTTTATTTTGGCTGGAGTAGAAGCTGTTTTTAATTTTTTAAAAGCCATATGGCAGTTACGGCTAATTTAGCAAGTTATTGTATAACGATGGTTTGTTCTGTAGACTATCGAAAAAAATTCGCTTAAAGGGGCTAATAATTTTGACCTTAAAATGTTTTAAAATGTTCAAAATGGTGTTTAAAAAAATTAAAAAGTGCTTTTATTTTAGTCGAATTAAAACAAATAAGAATTTTTCTAGAAGAATAAAAAAAATCAGACATACTGTGAAAAATTCCTTGTTCTGTTAAACATCATTCAGAAACTAATAAAAAAAATAAAAAAATAAAAATTCAAAGGGGGGCTAATAATTCTGACTTCAACTGTATATGTAAATACACATATGCATGCATTTATTCGGGAAATGGTGGCTCTTAATGGCGGGGGAAAAAATGTAACCCACTAGCATGAGTAATTTTTATTAACTGGTGTAGGGCAAAATAAAAATGATTAAACATCTGAATGTATGTTCATGTTTAAATAAACAGAGCAAAGTTATAGGGAAATACATCATTTTACAACAAGTTCCCTTTTTAACAGTCATTATGCATTTACTTTGACTATAATTTAATAAAATGGTTCAATTGATATTATTATTATTATTATTATTATTATTATCATCATCATCGTCATTAGAATTAAATATTAAAGTAGAATATACAATTTTAAATAAATCAATTTGATCTTTGAATGACAGAATTGTTTATATCCTATAGTTATATAATTAAGATATAAGTTATAATGAAGATATAAGTTAATATCGTCAACTCCACCGTAAAAAATTATATGATCAGTTAGTCCTGAGAGCATATGTTTTTAGGTCATTGTTACTCATTAAACTAAGTTAATCATGTTCTAACTTAATTTTATAAGTTATGCAAGCGGTTTTAAGTAAGTTTAACTTAATATTGGTTCAATGGACTCATAAGTAGGCCCACACGGAATCTACGTGCGCAGAATTCCGCAGATTTTCCGCAGATTTCGGCCGATTTTTAGAACATCAATAATTCTGTTTATTTACTTGAGTAAATGTTTAAATCTGAATTTATTCAGTTTTTATTCAGTAATTTATTACTTTTTATTTCATATATTAAGGTTTTAGTTATGATACTCGCTGCATACTCCCAAAATAGTTCCGCAGAAATCCGCAGATTTTTACCAAAATTCTCCGCAGAAATAGCAAAAAATGTCCTCAGATCCCGTCTGGCCCTACTCATGAGGTTAATTTGATTCAGCTTAAAAATTTAAGGTAAGCAGGATTTTTTTTTTACAGTGCGTGCAATTTTTAAGTTGTGTGGGGAAAAAGTAATCAAGTTATAAGCCATATCACCCAGCCCTAGTGTCATTGCTCATACTGAACTCTCAAATATTAATTTTTCAATCGACATATTTCTTCTTCTGTGTCTCAAGATTTTTGGTAAATAATTATATTTTTGACTTCAAATGAAATACTTTTGCTCTTAGAGTTCTAATAATGATGCAATGTACTGTGATGATGTAATGTTTGAAGATTTAAAGATTGCATACACTGCCATGACGCTTTCTGGTGTCATTCTCTAATTAGTGGAATGATCATGCGGAGTGTGACGCAATCTTGGCATGCTAATAATGAGGTCATGTTTTGGAATGCGGTGATGTCACGCTTTGAGGATTTGAATTGCTTTCACGGGCAGTGTTTGATATCACTTTTCTTTGTGTTTCCGACAGGTCTCACTAAATGGTAGCGTGAGTGTGTAGTCATCCAGCAGGAGTTTCGGGAACCCCTGCGGTGAGTGCCATCTTCAAATCATGGTGCCACAAACCCGACAGGGCTCCGCTCGCCACGGTGCCACGTCCCTACTGCTGCTGCTCTGCCTGGCGGTGCCAATCCACGCAGACAGTGAGTATCCCGCATTAATTAAAATACATACAGCTATTTTCTGTGGGTGTTATCGAGAGTCTAAGCAACTGTGCGTCTATGATCTTAAAAACGACGAGCGTAGGATTACAAATATCCTGCTGTTTACAGAAGGTGTCAGTCATTTTGCAGCACAGTCTCTAAGAAACAAATAGAAATCTAGTGTTATTTTCTTTTAAACACATTTGTGACCCTGGGCTACAAATCATATGTTGTATGGGAATATTTTTTGGCAATAGTCAGAAATATGGTGCCGCTTAACCGAGGGGTGTCTAAACTTGCTCCTGAAGGGCGAGTGTACTGGAGAGTTTAGCTCCAACCCTAATCAAACACACCTGAACTAGCCAATCAAGCTCTTACTTGATATCCTAGAACAGTGGTGGGCAAATTTTTAGACCCGAGGGCCACATCAGGTTTTGCAAACCAAGTGAAGGGCCACATGTCAAATTCTTTAAAAAATAACTTTTATTTATAGTGGCAGTATGCATGGAAGATGAAATATCGGACAGAAACATGTCACATTAACACAAAACAGATTTTTTTTTAATATTATTAAGTCAAATTTACAAGTGAAATTAATTTGCACTGCTATTTATATTTACATAAGCATCATAAAATAATAAAATAATCCCTTATAAATATAATAATAATAATAATAATAATAATAATAATAATAATAATAATAATAATAATAATAATAATGTAATAATTGTTATAGTGGAGAATAGAAATAATATTGTCTGATAGAAAAAAATCTTATATTAACAAAGTGTCACAATAACCAGCGATCGTACTCCATTGATCACTGGATCTCTCTCACAACAAATATGGACTACACTTCCGCCTTTGATGGACTACATATTCATACAAGCACTCCAGTCACACTCACACATGCTTACTCATCTAGACTGATTACATTCGTACCACCTGAGGATTGTCAGAGACTCATTGCATTCACCATTTAAGCCACACACTTACCCTTTCAGTTTGCCAAGTCTTGTTTTTCTGTTGATGACTTTATAACGCGTTTTCCTTGTCTTGTTTTCCCGTGTTTTTACCTTAGCCTAGATTATCCTTGCACCCTTGTTTGCCACCTACCTTCTGACCTCTTGCCTGTTTACTGACTACGATTCTGGACTGCCTGTACATACCCGTTTGCACCCGTATTGACCATTGCTTGCCTGACTACGATTAAACCTGCATTTGGATCTTACCTCAGTTGTGTGTGGCACCCCTCGTGGTTACACATAGTCACTATTCAGTCAAATTTACAACAACCTAATAAGCAAAGCTTTTAGAATATACAGGTCAATCATCATAAAACTTGATGAAACCACACATCTTTGATCAAATTACTTTTTAAAGTGGATGTATGCATGGAAAATATATTCTATGAAAAAAATTAACACATTTAACCAGCAATTATTGTATAATTTAAGTCAAATGTACAACAATCTCATTTGAGCTTTTATAAATAAGCTCATATCAATCATAAAACTATGAGATAAAACGGAAGAAGAATCTTAGTCTTTGTTATTCCAAGTCATGTTATTATGAGTGTGTTAATGTGAACAATGAGCCTGGTCCCCTCTCTTTGCAGGGGTGTCAAAGTCTAGAGTCTGCTATGGCAAAAACGCGAGGTGCCGCATGCGGTTAAAACGATAGGTGCGCAAGACGCATAAGCAGCGCTCAAAACCCTCGCGGACGTTAGTGAACCATTCAAAAGACGCACCTCTAAATGCATAAAGCGCATTAGGTGTGATCAGCCTGACACATTTTTTCCGTCATTAACGGTCGAGTGCATTTTAATATCCGAGAGTGTGTTCTGAGTCTACTGGTTGCGCTAACTGTACCGCATGCAATACTGCCATCATATGGTGTTCACATGTAATTGCATAATTAATTTACTAATTCTGAACCAAAGTTCAGTTGGCCGCATATGGCCCGTGGGCCGTAGTTTGCCCACCTCTGTCCTAGAATCTTCTAGACAGGTGTGTTGACGCAAGTTGGAGTTAACTCAGCAGGACACCGGCCCTTCAAGACACCCTTGATTTAACTTCAAGGGGTGTTTATAAGACGGTCATATAACCTTTATAATCATGATATGACTCGAATGTGAATGAGATTTAATGCATGCTTATGACAACTGTTATTAAGTGTCATTTGCTCAGTTATGTCATTTTAAATGCAACTATGACATTGTTTGTTGGGACAACTTGACATAAACACATACATCACAACTAGTCTTCATCTTTGTCATGACAACTTGAAATTACCAAGACAACATAACTCGTCATAAATCTGTCATAAACATAATTGTCATAATTGCGGCATTATAATGGTCAATATAATTTTTTTTCCTGATTACATTTTTAGTTTAAGAAACTTTATTTCTTGTTAAAATGTCTTATTAAAAGTGTGTCATTATTATTTAATTGAGAGTCATTATTATTTAATGACATTTTAATGATGAATTTAGCTTGTACCTCTCTAGTTGAGGTAATATATATATATATATATATATATATATATATATATATATATATATATATATATATATATATATATATATATATTATTGATGTTGTTTTTAAATTTATTACATATTTATAATGGCTTTATGTCAATCATGTTTATGACATGATATCCCCGCTAAGGGGTTGTCTACCCAAGCTCATTCTGGAAACGTACCCCCGCGGACGTTTCTCAAGACCGCGATTTATGTGGCCAGAGGTACGTACAGATGCGTTTAGTTTTTTTCAATTGAACGATGCGGGGCGGTGTGGCGCCGCTCCGCTCCTCCTCTTCGCGCTCGCCGGCCAACGACTCGCCTCCGAGTGGAGGGCTTTCCCGATGCAAACAGTTTGTCCGCTTAGCTCACAGTGTTACGACGGCGAAGCGGAGGCCCCAGAGGAGGAGGAGGAGCCGGCAGCGGGGACGACAACCGGGATCGAGTCCGGGGAACAGCGATTCCGGAAATCAGGTAAGACGAAAAACAGAATCCTAAAAATAAGTGCGAGAACGCAGCGGGATCCGAAAACGCGGTCGAAATCGAAGACAAGGGCTTTTGCTTTTTTTTTCTGGACGGCTTTTGCAAACCGTCGCTTGGGTTTAGGGAAGGAAGAGGAGGAGGAGGAAGAGGAGGGTGGCCGAGTCGGCGGCTTTTCGCGCGGGAACGGCACGGGCGCGAATGGCGCGCACTCCCGAGAGGCGCCCGAGACACGAAAAAGCACGCACAGCGGCCTCTCGCAGATCCGCGAAAACAAAAACCGCTCGAATACGTACCTCCCGGGACGTATCTCGCGGTCCGCAGAAACGTCCGCGGGGCTACGTTTCAACAATGAGCCCGGGTTGCAAATTGTGGTATGATTTAGACAGCTAAAACATTCAGATTATGCATCAATGTCAATGTCCAAAAAGGGACACTTGTTATTGGTTTTGTGGTCCAGGGTCACATTCTGGTGTTCTGGTGTGTGCTACAAACAAAATATGGCAAAACAAGGTGAGGAAATAATGGATTTGAGGAAGAGGGTGGATGCAATCACCATCATGTTGTCTGTGTAATAACATACGAGGGAGGATCTCTCAGTTTCACATCGATCTTGTTTGTCTCGAGGGAGCCATGCAGGCCTTAATGAACACGACATGCTTCACGTCACATTTATCTGCCTTTTAAAGGGCAAATTAATAAGTACAAAGATATGAGACCTGCTGCTTGATTTTTTTTTTTTTTTTTTACTGAGGAAATTGTTGCTGTCATTACTGACGTATTTGCTCCTGGAGTCTCTGGGGGAAGATTTCAGCAAAGCATTTTGTTTTTTTGCAAAATCAAATAGCCGTGTTTGCTCCAGCCTTACTTCAGAATTGATACCAGTGTGTTTGTGCAGTACGAGAATCTCAGGCCTTACGTCATGTAGTCCCTGAACCCTGAGGCCAATAAAAACAATAAGAACACCAAAGTCTGCTCACTTATTACCAGTGCTGATCTTTATGGTGGCAGTAATACCAGCAGCATTAATCATTTACCCACCGCTACCATTTCTAAACTAGGACTCACCTTAAAGGCAATTATAGCTGTGCGTCTTAAGAAAAATATTTACCGTTCTTCTGGAAGGTTGATCTGGTTAATGATGCAGCGTTTGTTTTTCCAGCAAGGTTTAACTGCGCACGCTGCATGTTGCTCTTGAATTGATAATAGTCGAATAAACTGTGATAGTTTGGCCCTAAAAATTTTTTTAATAAGATACATTTTATATTTAAATTAATTTTATTAATTGTCAGTAAAAACATTTAGTAATGCAAATGATTTCTGTTTCAAATAAATACTTTCACGGTGGGTCAGTGGTTAGTACTGTTTCCTCATAGCAAGAAGGTCGCTGGATCAAGTCCCTGCTGGACCAGTTGGCATTTCTGTATGGAGTTTGCACAACCCAAGCTCATACTGAAAACGTAGTTTCACGGATGTTTTAGGAGAGCGCAATTTACGTAACCGGAGGTACAAATGGCTTCATTTAATTTTTTTTTAAGCGAACCCTACGGGGCGATGTGACGCCGTTCCTCTTCGTGCTCACCGACTGGTCGCTTACATCCACGTGGAGGGCTTTCCCGCCACAACCAGTTTGTCCAGTTAGCTCGTCATGTACGTCGGCTGAGCTGAGACGTGGAGAGGAGCTGACCGCAATGACCGCGTTCGAGTCCGGGGAAGAGCCATTCCAGAAATCAGGTTAGACAAAAACAGAATCCAAAAAATAAAGTGAACGAGTTCATAACAGGGGAATAACGTGGTGAAATCCAAATAACTTGGTCAAAATCAGACCAGGGCTTTTCTTTTTCTGGACGGCTTTTGTAAATCGTTACTTGGGTTTAGGGAAGCAAGCGGGCGGGCGGGTCAATCGTTAAAACCGATTGGGTTCGGGGAGGGGGAGGAGGGTGGGTCGGCCGATTGCCCGCGAGAACAGCGTGAGACGTTCGAGATGCCAAAAAGCGCACACAGCAAAAACAAAAACTGCACAAATACGCACCTCCCGGGACGTATTTCGCGTTCTCCAGAAATGTCCACGGGACTACGTTTTCAGAATAAGCCTGGGTTGAGTTTGCATGTTCTCCCCGTGTTGGCGTCGGTTTCCTCCAGGTGCTCCGGTTTCCCCACAAGTCGTAAGACATGCGGTACAGGTGAATTGAATGAACTAAATTGGCCGCAGTCTATGAGTGTGTGTAAATGTGAGAAGGTATGGGTGCTTCCTAATACTGGGTTGCAGCTGGAAGGGCATACATATGCTGAAATAGTTGGCAATTCATTCTGCTGTGGCGAGCCCTGATAAATAAAAGACTAAGCCGGACCTTTAAATGAGCATCATTGAAGGCCTGTAGATTGGGAATATGGCAAATTGTCCTGAATTTGCCCTCTGTTCCCCAGTGCTCTTCACACTGACGTATCCCTGCGCGCTCATGCAGGGGTGAGAAAAGCCTTTAGCATGTTTTTTTTCTGCTCAACACACCGGTTTTCTCACTATTTTAATCTCTGTCTCTCCTGGCCTCTTTCTCTTCTCAGTGTGAAGTCCTTCCACCAGCAGCTGCACCAGCTCGCATGATCTGCTCAATAGATTTGTGTTTTCCCCCCACCTCACGCCTTTCCTTTCGAGTCTCTATGCAGACTTGCGTAGGATGTAGTCTTGAAGAAATAAGCGCAGAGGACGAAATCACCATGTTTTATTTATGAGAGCAAATATGCTGCAACTTTTGGCGCGCGCTTTCAGCATGGCAGGACTTACAGAGATGCTTTGTCTTCTGACGGATGCAGAGCTGCTGTTGAGCTCATTTAGAGTCGGCTTGAGATTAAGTTATGATAGATAACTGTAAATGTAAAAAAAACCACCTGTTTTTTCTGTATTTTGTGATTTTTTTAGTGTAATTTTATGTTTTTGTTGTTTATTTGTGCTTTTTGAAATGCATTATGAGACTTTGATCTTTCTTTCAACAACTTTTAACCTTAAAAAATTCACAAAAGTGACTTTTATTGACATTTTTAATAGTTTAAAGTGATATGTTGTATGGAAGTATTTTCCTAACAAAATTAAAATGAAAATTCAAATGCTTAAAAGATCAAATGATAAATCAAATGCTCAAACAACTCTGCAAATGGTGAATCAAATCCTTAAACGACTCTGCAAAAGGTGAATCAAATGCTCAAACTATAAATCAAATCCTTAAACCGACATCGCAAATGGTGAATCAAATGCTCAAACAACTCTGCAAATGGTGAATCAAATGCTCAAACAACTCTGCAAATGGTGAATCAAATGCTCAAACAACTCTGCAAATGGTGAATCAAATTCGTAAACGACTCTGCAAATGGTGAATCAAATGCTCAAACAACTCTGCAAATGGTGAATCAAATCCGTAAACGACTCTGCAAATGGTGAATCAAATGCTCAAACAACTCTGCAAATGGTAAATCAAATGCTCAAACAACTCTGCAAATGGTGAATCAAATCCATAAACGACTCTGCAAATGGTGAATCAAATGCTCAAACAACTCTGCAAATGGTGAATCAAATCCGTAAACGACTCTGCAAATGGTGAATCAAATGCTCAAACAACTCTGCAAATGGTGAATCAAATCCGTAAACGACTCTACAAATGGTGAATCAAATGCTCAAACTATAAATCAAATCCTTAAACCGACATCGCACATGGTGAATCAAATGCTCAAACAACTCTGCAAATGGTGAATCAAATCCGTAAACGACTCTGCAAATGGTGAATCAAATGCTCAAACAACTCTGCAAATGGTGAATCAAATCCGTAAATGACTCTGCAAATGGTGAATCAAATGCTCAAACAACTCTGCAAATGGTGAATCAAATCCGTAAATGACTCTGCAAATGGTGAATCAAATGCTCAAACTGACATCGCAAATGATAAATCAAATGCAAATGAGGTGTCAATCAACCAGCATAGGCGGAGCTTTAAAGCGGAAGAGTTTGTTGACAACTACCGGTAGCGCTACAACTTTTTCAAGGCGTTCAGATTTGCGTGCACTATTCCAAGTCATATCCGTATAAACTCGTGAAATGTTGGCTGGCTTGGTGTTGTATATTATGCTGCAAAAAACCTTGTAATAAACCTCCAATACATCTTCTGTTATTTTACACACTTATTTCTCTCTATATTATTATTTATTCTTCTGGATTTTACATTAAACTATTAAAATGTCAATAAAAGTCACTTTGTTAAACTGCAGAGTTGCATTTTCTTCCTTAAAAGTGGACAGAGCAGAGATCAAGCTCCCATAATGCAATAAATAAACAGAAAACACTTGTAAATCACAACATTTGTAAATTAATTAACAGATTTTTTTTTACATTGTATGTTTACACCTGGACGCTTCATGCGTTTTCCAACACAGGCTCATTGTGGATATGTACCCCATATATATTTCTGGAGATTGCGAATTATACATCCAGAGCTATGTATGGCTGCGTTTCATCTTTAAAACGAACGCTACAGGATGGTATGACGCCGCTGCCAGTTTCTGTTTCTTTTTGCTCTACCAGCTAAACCAGGGGTCACCAATCTCGGTCCTGGAGGGCCGGTGTCCCTGCAGGGTTTAGCTCCAGCTTGCCTCAACACACCTGCCTGGATGTTTCAAGTATACCTAGTGGGACCTTGATTAGCTTGTTCAGGTGTGTTTGATTAGGGTTGGAAGTAAAATCTTCAGGACACCGGCCCTTCAGGAACAAGTTTGGTGACCACTGAGCTAAACGATTACCTCCATGTATACGGTTTTCCCACTGTTACCAGTTTGCCCAGTAGCTCGTACATTGGTGACTTGGGATGCAGAATGGAATTGACCGTGATGACGGGGTTTGAGTCTATTGCAGAAAGCAGGAAAAACAAAAGACAAACAATAAAATAAACAAGTAAATAAGAAGATCAGTCTGTCAGTCGACAGCGCCCTCTGGTGGATTGCGCAAAAAAACAGGCACGAATGACATTGCTAGAGAAATTTAAGATCTGAAAATACGGCCTCAGGAGGATTCAGGAAACCAAAAACTGCAAAGAAAAGTACCTCCTGGGATGTATTTCCAGCACTCCAGAAATGTATACAGGGGTACATATCAATAATGAGCCTGGGTTGGCATTTTCTCTGAACGAACAGCTGATTTGTGAAAACAGTTCTATTTACATGAGTCCAGATAAATGTGTTTCTGCTAAACATTAAAATCAGATCTTCAAATACTGTGCTACATGCAAATTTAGAGAGGTTACATAGACTTATAAAGTGTCAGATACACCACATTTTAGTTCATTATTATTATTATTATTATTATTATTATTATTATTATTATTATTACCTAAATATATACTACATATTTTATTCAGTATACATCTGATTTTATATGTAGGCTATAGGAAGCTTTGTACTTCACTTGTGTACCAGTAAAAACAGATTTAAATCTTTAAATACTGTGCTATATGCTTATTTAATGAGGTGACAGTACATAGTCTAAAGTATTAGATAAGCCACAATATATTGAAATATTATTATTATTTTATTATTATTTATTTATTTATTTTTTACAAAAATGTATGCTACATATATACAAATGATTTTATAGGTAGACTACTGTACGATTTGTACTTCACTTTATTAAATATTAAAGAAAACAAACTTAATACATTAATTTTGGCTTAAAGGGATAGTTTACCCAAAAATGATCAATCAATTACTCACTATTGAATTGTTTAAAACCAGTTTGAGGTTCTTGTTTTTTTTTTCTGTACACAAAATAGGAACTTTAGAAGAAAGTTGTAAACTTGTAACCATTGACTGCTGTTGTATTTGTTTTTCTTATTGTGAATGTCAATGGTTACAGGTTTCCAGCTTCAAAAAAATCACTTAGGTTCAACAGAAAAATTAAAGTAATAAAGGTTTGGAACCACTTGAAGGAGAGTAAATAGTGAGTAAAATTCATTTTAGAGTAAACTAACCCTAAGACATTAAGAAAATGGAAGATTTAAATAGCTATAGAGTGTTTAAGCTTTTGAGGTTTGAAGCTCATGCAGTCTTTCACAAAAAAAGCATGGTGTTATTCTTTAGTGTCCAGGTTGTTTTTGGGGTGGTTGATTAGAAATCTTTCCCAGAGCTGGAAGGACATCTGCTGCGTAAAAATATGCTGGATAAGTTGGCGGTTCATTCCGCTGTGGTGACCCCGGATTAATAAAGGGACTAAGCCGAAAAGAAAATGAATGAAGAAATCATTAGAAATAATTCATTCATTAATTTTCCTTTGGCTTAGTCCCTTATTTATCAGGGGTCGCCACAGCGGAATGAACCACCAACTATTCAGACATGTTTTATGCAGCGGATGCCCTTCCAGCCACAACCCAGTACGGGGAAACCCCCATACACTCTCAATTACACACGCACACACTTACACACTAGGGCCAATTTAAATAATACAATTTAGCTATAGCGCATGTGTTTGGAGGGAAACCGGAGGACCTGGAGAGAGAGAGTAAAAACTAAAAGATAAAAATAGCTAAATAGTTTTCAGATGATTCTTTTCCATCTTCTTCCATGGTGTGCTTTATTTCTGACCGGGCGCAAACCAAGAAGTGCTCGCATGCATCTTGACTACGCATTGAGCAGGACACTCAACCCCAGGTTACTCCATAGGGACTGAACTCGATACAAGCGAACAATAAGTCACTTTGTATAAAAGCATCCTTCAGATAAGTAATTAGGAGACCCGGCACCTGAGTCGGACCTGACCCGAGACTCAAAACACCAACACTGAGAGCTGAACCGGCCAAAGACTCAGGCATTAGCAGCACAGGTTCAAACAAGATTGATTATTCAAATCAGTGAGATTCAATTAGGAAGAGCTTTGTCTGAGTGAACGCATTAGTGGCGCTCCAGTGCTAGAGGGGTTAAAAAGGTCTGTGTAACAAGATTTCACTAAATCTATTTAGATTCAAGCTGTGTGTGTCTGAAGAGAGCGCAGGGGTTAGACAACAGCCCATTTTTAACTGTCTTGCTTGTACTGGTGTCCGGTTTAATCGACGCAGATGTGACTGGATTTTCTGGATGAATTGTGATAGGTCTCCTATCAGCAATCCCTCTTCCATCTGTCGCCTCACACACTTTTAAGGGTCAGAACTGCAGCGTATGAAGTCAGATATTGTGATGTGCACTCACAGAAATAAAGGTACAGGAGCTGTCTCTGGGGCAGTACCTTTTCAAAAGGTACATATGTGTACCTCAAGGTACTTTTAGGTACTGATACGCACATTTCAGGTACCATTGTGGGCTCTTTGGGTACAAATATGTATCTTTTGAAAAGGCACTGCCCCAGAGACAGCTCCTGTACCTTTATTTCTGAGAGTGTGACGTGAGAATGAAGAAGCATTGTAACACTATTGCCTTATTCAGTCACTAACTCTCATTTTTGCTGTTGCATATTTACTCTTTGTTTTGGTTTTATATACAGTCAAGCCTGAAATTATTCATACCACTGACAGATTCTGACTTAAAGTTACTTTTATTCAGCCACCCAATTTTTATTGCTGACCTAAATGACACAGGCTTCTCCCAAAAGATAAGACGATGCATGAGAGGAATCGTTGTGAAAAAAGACAAATGTTTCTCAGCTTTGATTTACATTTGAAGAAAAAGTGTCACTCAGAATTTGACAGGGGTATGAATAAAATTAGGCTTGACTGTAGTTTTTATAAACTTGTATAGTATTTGCTTGAAAATGTTTAATTTAATGATGTAACCACAAGGTAAAAATGTTTAGTATTCATGTTTAAAATGTAAATATTATTTTTCCTGCTGAAAAATCCAGCTTAAACCGGCCTATGATGATTGGCTGGTTTTAACTGGTCAATCAGGCTGGTTTTAGAGGGGTTTTGGCCACTTCCAGGCTGGTTTCCAGCCATTTCCAGCCTGGTCTTAAGCTGGTCAGGTTGGAAAGTGACCTGCTAAAATCATCTAAGACCAGCTTGACCATCCTGGTTTAAGCTGGACATAGCTGGTTTTGGCTGCGCTCCTAGCCTGGCTAGGCTGGTCAAGCTGGTTTTAGCTGGTCATCTCTCAGCCTGACCAGCTAAAACCAGGCTGGAAATGGCTGGAAACCAGCCTTGAAGTGGCCCAAAACCCCTCTAAAACCAGCCTGGTTGACCAGCTAAAGCCAGCCAACCAGCCAAGGCTGGTTTAAGCTGGATTTTTCAGCTGGTTAATAGATGTTTTTAATTAAATGTTTCAGTTTTGCTGAGACAGTATTATTTCGTTTGTTTACATTTATCATTAATTATTGATTGTATGCCTTACATTGCATTGAAAAAATGAACAAAATTGAATTAAGCTAAGTAATGTGTATTGTTTTAATAAATTGCATTAATGCATTTGAACATAGAAAATTAAGAGCTGACTAGGAAATGTTCAATTTATCTTGATTTACAGTTTAGAGATAAATACATAGTTTTGTGCTGTTCTGCAGTACTAATGACATTCCTCTGAATAAAAATAATCTCTTAAAAGGACATCTGGTCAAAATAAAGATTAAAAGTGCCTTTTTTTCAGACATTTTTCATTAGAAAAATCGTTTTTAAATTATGTATTACTTAAATGATAAACTATTATTGATTTGTGGGAAAATCTTGATTTTTAGTCAACTATTTTGTTTAGCAATGAATGTAGTTCTCAAAACTCAAAATTGACTGAAAGTTAATTCTACTCATTTGAAAAGAGTTTTGAACTCAGTGTTAAAGGTAATGAGTTAATTAAATACCTTGGTACTTTAAATTCAATGGAGTAAGTTCACAGTACTAATATAGATTAGTTTTTTAATCGCAAATAGTCTGTAGCAATCGGTTTCCTCAAACGGTTTGAGTCAAGAGTAATAAAAGCATTAATGACTGGAGTAATAATTTCATTTGAAACTACATACAACAAGAAAGCAGTTATTTAAAATTTTAATAAATATTTAACAATTTACCATTTTTTACAATTATTTAAAGCCTTGATGAACAGAATAATTTTCTTTAAAAAAACTGATCACAAACTTTTGATGGATGACTATATATATATATTAGGGCAGCACAATATATCACTTTAGCATCGATATCGCAATTTGAACATCCACAATAGTCACATCGCAGGATTATAATTAACTAAAAATCACAGTTCAGCACACATGAATTGTTGAGTCATTGTGAATTTCTACTATTATCTATTAGTGGGAATCTTTTTATACTCAGATGTGTTTTTAAGGCCCGTGACTGTAAGATTTAAAGCTAATTTAAACTATTTGGTACTAAGAAATTATAAAGTTGCCAGATTTAACAAAGTGTGTTTAATGATTTTCAAATGAACTCCATACAGTGTTATTTTATGTTTGATCATTTCTTTACCTCAGTATTGTAATGTTCCTCCAAAAACCATAAAGCACTGTTCATTTTTTTTTTTATTACATTTTTTGGGGATATTTTATGCTACAAAATCATCCCAATAATGTAAAATTGTGAATTCTTCCCAAGCAGTTACTTAAGTCATATTGTGAAATTATATTCATATCACAATATAAATCACAGCAATACAAAATATTGCAATGTCATTTTTTTTCAATATCGTGCAGCCCTAATATACAGTTGAAGTCAGAATGTTTTTCATTTTATATATATATATATATATATATATATATATATATATATATATATATATATATATATATATATATATATATATATATATATATTTTTTTTTTTTCAAAATGATGTTTAACAGAGCAAGGAAATTTTCACAGTATGTCTCATAATATTTTTTCCTCTGGAAAAAAGTATTTTTTGTTTTATTTTGACTAGAATAAAAACAATTTTTAACTTTTTAAACACCATTTTAGGGACAAATTTATTAGCCCCTTTAAGCTATATTTTTTTCTTGATAATCTACAGAAAAAAACACTGTTATACAATAACTTGCCTAATTATACTACCTGCCTATAACCTTATTAACCTTGTCAAGCCTTTAAATGTCACTTTAAGCTGTATAGAAGTGTCTTGAAAAATATCTAGTTAAATAATATTTACTGTCATCATGGCAAAGATAAAATAAATCCGTTATTAGAGATGAGTTATTTAAAGTATTATGTTTAGAAATGTGTTGAAAAAATCTTTCCGTTAAACAGAAACTAGGAAAAAATAAACAAGCAGTCCAATAATACAGGGGGGACTTCCAACTGTATATATTTTATTTGGAAGAAATGTAACTAAAGTCTCTGTATAATTAAACCAATATTAACATTTGACACATACCTAGTAAATCTATAGAAATTGAGAATTTTCAAGTGGTCTCTTAGTGTATAGATGTATATGGTTATGAATGAAACATAGCATAAAAAACTGGATGCTTCTATTTTCTTTCCGTCGTCTGTCACATCCGTCTTGGCCTTAGCCTTGGATATCCTACTCAGCCTTTTGTTTGCATTGGTGATTTCAGTGCAGAATAGATGAATGCTCCAGAATACTCTGAAATGGAAAGTAATCCAAGGAGCTTGACTGTGCTGAATGAGAGGTTATTGTATGGTATAAGCAGGTAGATCAGTGACTGTAGACTGAACAGACTCAGACTGTATCTGTTACACTGCAGTCTTAATGGCTGAGAGTGTTTCTGTCAATAGTAGGATGGGAACACCTACACAAACACAGCAGGAGTCATTGATGGAGTCGGTCTTTGAATCCATCTGGAAAATACCTACAGCTGTGCCACGGCAAACCTTTCTGACAGTAGTGTTCAAATTGAAGATCCCATTAGAGTTTAAAGGTTCCCTGAAGCCAAGAAAAGGTGGGCATATTGAATAGCTCCTCCTCCTTTTAAAAAATAGCCAATATCATCCTATTTATGTCACCAGTCAGAGTGGTGAAGTTCAATAAACTCCTCATAATCAAAGTATAGTAAAGCTAAGCAGGTGTAACACCGCTGGTACTACAACATCCAACCCGATCTGAGCTGGGATCAAACCGGAGATACTTTGTATAGAGTTGGTTGCTCAAAGAGGATAAACACCATAGCCTCTAGTGTCTGTCCCTAGAGCACCTTTAGAGGTCAGAGGAGTGAGGTTTACCTGCACAGCACTTCACTAGCTGGCCTCTGTTACACTCACCCCCTATACCTCACTTCCATCCGGGTCACGGCACCAATGTAACCTGTCAGTCCTACACCACCCAACTCACTCCGAGCTGGGATCGAACTGGCTATTCTTTGTATGGGTGTTGGTTGCTCTAACATGTAGCCTAAAGACCATGGCCTCTAGCGTCTAACATTTGATTGCCTTATGCTCATGCAATCATTTATTTATTGATTACTGAATTATTGCCCTATGGTGTGATTTTGGATGAAGGCTTTATAGAAGGTGAGACAGCAAATGATTGCCATCATCTGATAAAAGTACAATTTTGATTTATGAGTGTTCATGAATTGCTGTAAATTAAAACGCTGTAATTGTCCCTGTGTTTACCTTTGTGCTGAGCAGACTCGTTTATGACATACCTGCTGGCAGAGATGGAGAAAGTGCCGGTATTTATGCCAAAATAAAATAAAATAAAATTTTAAAAAATAATAATAAAAAAATAATAAAAAAAATAATAATAAAATAAAATAAAATAAAAATAAATGGAATAAAAATAAAACAGAATAAAATGAAATATATCTGAATATAAAAAATTTAAATAAAACAGAATAAAATTTAATTAAATAAAACAGAATAAAATAATTCATTCATTCATTCATTCATCCATTCATTCAATTATTTTCTTTTTATTAATCTGGGGTTGCCACAGCAGAATGAACCGCCAATTTATCCAGCATATGTTTTACACAGCGGATGCCATTTCAGCTGCAACCCATCACAGAGAAACAAAAAATAAAACGGAATAAAATAAAGTAAAATGGAATAAAATGAAACAGGATAAAATAAAAAATAAAAAATAAATAAAAATAACATAAAAATAAAATGGAATAAAAATAAAACAGAATAAAATGAAATATATCTGAATATAAAAAAATGAATTTAAACAGAATAAAATTTAATTAAATAAAACAGAATAAAATCATTCATTCATTCATTCATTCATTCAATTATTTTCTTTTTATTAATCTGGGGTTGCCACAGCAGAATGAACCGCCAATTTACCCAGCATATGTTTTACACAGCGGATGCCATTTCAGCTGCAACCCATCACAGAGAAACAAAAAATAAAACAGAATAAAATAAAGTAAAATGGAATAAAATGAAACAGAATAAAATAAAATAAAAATAAAACAGATTAAAATAATATAAAATAGAATAAAATAAAAATAAAACAGAATAAAATAATATAAAACAGAATAAAATAAAAATAAAACAGAGTAAAATAAAATAAAACAGAGTAAAATAAAATAAAACAGAATAAAATAAACTAAAACTGAATAAAATAAAACAAAATAAAATAAAATAAAAAACAAACCTAATACATAACCTATTCATGTATTGAAAAAATACTGGCGTTCATTCTTTTTGAATATTATAGTCCAGGAAAAAAAAAAAAAAAAGATGATTTGATATTTGAATACAGAAAATAATATGATATACTTAACTTGTTATATTTAATCTTATATTTATACAATATTATATTTATATTTATTAATTTTAAATGCTAAAAGAGCAAAAATGTATTAGTATTATGTGTATGTGTAATCATGTTACGTATATTATTCAAGATTGTTGTTTTAATTAATATTTAATTTGTAAAATAACTCTTCATATATTTGTTTTGAAATATTTAACTTTTAAAATGTAGTTTTTATGTCAAGGTTTGATATTAGCATAAACTACAGGAGCACACTGCAGGAGAGATAAATCAGTGTGTGTGTGTGTGTGTGTGTGTGTGTGTGTGTGTGTGTGTGTGTGTGTGTGTGTGTGTGTGTGTGCTCTCTCTGACATTTTTCCTTTCTCTTTATAGTGTAGTTTCTCTCTGTAGTGAGTCTCTAGACCCCTGATCACTCTAGACTATGCTTTAAAGTCTGAGTGTGATTTTCCACTTTTTTCTCTGCATACACACACACACACATGCACACACATTCACATGTGCTTGAACAGGCTTGAGTATTTAAGTGCAATAAAACCTGATTAATAAGAGCAGATAATTATGTTATGACAGGCCATGAAAGATTTAGAAATGTGAGTGGAATTTTCCACCATCTCATTTGTATTTTTCATTTCTGTCCAGCTCTTGTAGTGCATGAACGCACACTGATCATGCTGTGTGCTCTACCATCCCTAAATACTCCTGAAAATTAAGGTAACCAAAGAGACGCTGTAAACACACAGATTAAGTGCAGAAAATTATAGTACTAGATAATACTGTTTGGTATATTCAGTGCACAGCATAAATGAGTTCACCTCTCAGAAATCTCTCATTTAAATTAATATTTTCTGTAGGAAACAATACAATATTATAATTGTGCATATACATTAGATTAGACAGTACTGAAGCTAAATCTGGAGCTAATCTAATCTCTCAAATTTATATATTAGAGAAAAATATTAAATAATCAAATTGAAAAGAGCTTAATTCAAGAAAAAAACAAAATTGTATAAAATTTAGTTGAAATTTTGTAGTTTGTAATTCATTTATCATTATTAAACAGATATAAAACTGAATAAAATAAAATAAAGTCAAATGGAATAAAATGAAACAGGATTTTAAATAATTATAAACTTTTTAAAATAAAAGTAAAACAGAATAAAATAATATAAAACTGAATAAAATAAAACAAAATACAAATAAAACAGAGTAAAATAAAATAAAACAGATTAAAATAAAATTGATATAAAAATAAAATATAATAAAATACAATAAAATAAAATACAAATAAAACAGAGTAAAATAAGATAAAAACGAATAAAATAAAATTTATATAAAATAAAATAAAACTGATAAACTTAAAATTAAATTAACATCAAATAAAATAAAACAGAATAAAATAAAATAAATCAGAATAAGATAAAATAAAACAGGATTAAAATTAAATGAAATAAATCAGAATAAAATAAAATAAAATAAAATAGGGCGAGGCAGTGGCGCAGTAGGTAGTGCTGTCGCCTCACAGCAAGTTCTCCCTGCCTTCGCGTGGGTTTCCTCGAGGTGCTCCGGTTTCCCCCACAGTCCAAAGACATGTGGTACAGGGGAATTGGGTAGGCTAAATTGTCCGTAGTGTATGAGTGTGTGAATGTGTGTGTGGATGTTTCCCAGAGATGGGTTGCGGCTGGAAGGGCATCCGCTGCGTAAAAACTTGCTGGATAAGTTGGCGGTTGATTCCGCTGTAGCGACCCCAGATTAATAAAGCCGACAGGAAAATGAATGAATGAATAAAATAAAATAAAACCTAATACAAACCTATTCATGTAATGAAAAAATACTGGTGTTCATTCTTTTTGAATATTATAGTCCAGAAAGAAAAAAAAAAAAAACAAACGATACAATATTATAATTGTGCATATACATTAGATTAGACAGTACTGAAGGCAAATCTGGAGCTAATCTAATCTCTCAAATTTATATATTAGGGAAAAATATTAAATAAAAAAATTTGAAAAGAGCTTAACTCAAGAAAAACCAAAAAATGTATAAAATTTAGTTGAAATTTTGCAGTTTGTAATTAATTTATCATTATTTTGCATGCATTTAAATGTATTATCTTTCTATTTCCAAAGATGTTTGTTGACTAAAAAATAATTGTAATAAATGTAACAGTTTAATACAATTTATTTGTTCAAATGCACCCAAATATATGACCTATATTCGCTGATAAATGGATATAAATATTCATTTTAAATGTATCAGGGTTGTACCAATTTTTGTTGAGCACTGTTTATCCAATGGTTAATATTTGTATGATGCGTTACTTTTATACAAACTGCCAGTTTAATTAATTGTATGTGAAAAAATTCTGGTGATCCAAGAAATAAATGTGGTTATTTGGCATTTTTTTTTTAGATTCTTTTATGAAAAATAAAGTCTTTTGAAGTTCTTTTGAAGCTCACTTTTTGAATATGGTTTCTATGAAAGCCTGCTTCTTAAAAGAAATTGGAAGATATTAACTCAAAATCAAGAGAAATGTTTTTTTTCTTTTTTTCTCAGAAGTCTGAGCTCAGATCTCGCATTTATAACATTCTTAGAATTGCTTCTTAAATGGTGTGTTTTATAGGATCTCACAATTCAGATTTTATTTCGCTCAATTCTTACTTTTTCTTCTCAGAACTCACAATTGACTTTTTATGTTGCAATTCTGAGAGATATGGCAGAAACGGTGGCTCAATGGTCAACACTGTTGCCTCACAGCAAGAAGGTTGCTGGTTTGAGTCTCGGCTGGGCCAGTTGGCATTTCTGTGTGGAGTTATTAAAGCACTGACTTTGATTGAAACTTTTGTCATTTGTCATTGTGAAATGCTGCTCCCTCTCCACTCGCATAGCGTTTGACTATCTGGCTGTCTGCCTAGATGCCATTAAACCCTGGTTATCTGAGCCCAAATGAGAGAAAGGTCCTGTAGGACAAGAGCAGGGTGTTGAATGACAATGACACTGCTGCACTGATTGACTATGTGTGTGTGTGTGTGTTTTTGTGTGTGTGTGTGTGTGTGTGTGTGTGTGTGTGTGTGTGTGTGTTTGTGTGTGTGTGTGTGTGTTTGCGCTTCTTGGTCTATATTTCATCATGACATTTTATCCCTGCTGTCTGTATTCTGCTACTAGCAGTGTTTACGGCACTGTAACCTAAATCTCGGCCAATGCCCAGACACTCTTCCTCACACACACACAGTTTATAACAGCACATTTAAGGTTACAGTGGCCTAAAAACACATTAATGCATATTTAGTTGGTGAGTAAGTAATAGCAACAACTTCCCAAAATAATGAAGATCACAATCGCCTTACAGCAAGAAGGTCCCGACTGGGTCAGTTGGCATTTCTGTGTGGAGTTTGCATGTTCTCAATGTGTTCATGGGCTTCCTCAAAGTGCTCCGGTTTCCCCCACAAGTCCGAAAACATGTGGTGTAGGTGAATTGGGTAAGCTAAATTGGATGTAGTGTATTAGTGTATGTGTGTGTGTGTGAGAGAATGAGTGTGTATGGGTGTTTCCCAGTGAGGGGTTGCAGCTGAAAGGGCATCCGCTGCTGGATACATATGCTGGATAAGTTGGCAGTTCATTCCACTGTGGCAACCCCTGATTAATAAAAGGACTGAGCCGAAAAAGGATGAATGCATGTATTCTGTAAGAATATACTGTATATATAGTCTGTAAAATAGCGGAAAAAGTTCCAACAGTTTATTAACAGGTTTTTGTATTGCAACTTACAACGCCAACCCAGACAATTCAATCACTTTAAGATATTAAAAATGTAAATAAAAGTCAATTTTCAAAACTTTTCAACATCAAATGTGGTATCGGAGGAAAGATCACGGTTTTGAAGGCAATTCAAAAGCATAAATAAATAGGGGGGTCAACTTCTAATTTACAGCTTTTTTATAGTATGATCATATTTCATTTTACAGTTCAGCCTGAATTCTATTTTCTTAGCTAGATTACAGCCTTTGCTTTGCGGATCCGGTCCGTGAGGGTATTCAATCCAGACCTTGATATCTAGTGATCGCACGAGGCTTCACGTGATCAAGCGGGCTAATCCTGTGTACACACCTGCTTTAACGCAGCATAGTGAAGTGATCATTTGAATGCATGAAAATGCAACCCGGGCTCATTCTGAAAACGTTGTCCTGTGGATGTTTCTGGAGGCTGCGAAATACGTCCTGGGAGGTATGTATTTTTGCAGTTTTTGTTTTTCGCAAATCCATGAGAGGCTGCTGTGTGCACTTTTTCGCATCTCATAAGTCTCTCGCGAGTGTCGTTCGCGCCGTATAATTGCTGACAACATATTTTTGATATGTTGAGCCCTAACATGGGAGGATTGTCATGAAAGATCTGGTTCACGGGAAAGATCTGAACTTTCCGTCACTACTGTGTATCTAACCCCAGAAGCAGCCTTGCACACATATTGAACAGTACTTAGGCCTGCTATCTTGTGGGCTGACCAATTTGAATTTGAGGATGGGTAGAAGGCATACCTGTCAACCCTCTCGTTTTTTGGGATTCTCCCGTATTTTACAGTTCAATCCCGCTATCATGCCGTAAAGGTATTTTCCTGTATTTCTCCAGTATTATCAGTGTTTCTCTGAAGGGTGGCAAGAAACATTAAAGAGCCAAGGCTCCCTATACACAACCCATACCGCCGAACCACCAGGGGCTGCCCGTGGCTCTGAAATGACTGTTCTGTGCGTTTGCTTTGTTTAGGCACGAAAACACTTTGAAATGAATATAAAAACGGCGCGATTGCCCTTCCTTTTGATTACAGGTACCGTCACCCCTCCTATGCAATCCTCAAAGCAGTCATATAGCGGTGCGTGACTGTCAGCTGACGCACTCCATAGTGATAAATAGACGCTGTTTCTCAAATGGATTCTGTACTCGAGATTTAAAGCGGAGCGAAAGTCTGGGTTTTAGGAGCGTGTTTAAACAGACATATACACATTAATAATAATGTCTAAAGATGTCGATCTTGATGTTTTGTTTTTTTTCAAACACAGCTAATTTCGTCTTAAATGAGCATAAAAAGTAAGGAAAGCAGTCGGATGTCTTCATTAAATTGTTAGCTGTGTGCATTTTTAAAATGACAGCAAGTCAAAAAAATCTAAATAAATGATTAATTCATTGCTCTTCAATCAGAATGTGTGCGTTATACAGTGAAGAAATGGATAATGAGATTTGATAGCTTGATTCTATTTCATTATAATAGCTATTAATTTTAATAAGCTGAACTGTTTGCTAATGTATTTGCTGCTAATGTATATATTTATTTTGTAAGTAATAAAACATGTTAATGACCATTTAACTGTTTATTTACAATGAAACAGCTCCAAATTAACATATTTAGTAATTTGGGGATTTTTTTAAGTAGGAGGTTGGGGGGGGGGCATATCCTTTATTTTCACATCCCAATGTTGACAGGTATGTAGATAGTAGTGTTCATGTGTCCTCTGAATACAGGTTTGGTTTGATTATGAAGTGATTTTGTATCTTGCACCTGACAAATATTCTAATAAAAACACTCAAAGTCAAGTCAAAACGAAATAAAAACTAACAACTATTATAACCTTGTTGTTTACACTAAAAAGTTTATTTTTAATAACACACAAATGGACTAAAACATAACAAATCATTAACTAAAAACTAACTAAAGCGCAATGACAAAGTTGAAGTCAGAATTATTAATCCTCCCTTTGAATATATATTTCTTTTTTAAATATTTCCCAAATTATGTTTAAAAGAGCAAGGACATTTTCACAGTATGTCTGATAATATTTCTCCTTCTGGAGAAAGTCTTATTTATTTCATTTCAGCTACAATGAAGGCAGTTTTTAATATTTTATAGTTTTTAATATTTTAAACACAATTTTAAGGACAGAATTATTAGCCCCTTTAAGATATTTTTTTTTTCTTCGATAGTCTACAGAACAATCCATCGTTATACAATAACTTGCCTAATTACCCTAACCTGCCTAGTTGACTTAATTAACCGATTTAAGCCTTTAAATGTCACTTTAAGCTGTATAGAAGTGTCTTGAAAAATATCTAGTCTAATATTATTTACTGTCATCATGGCAAAGATAAAATAAATCAGTTATTAAAAATAACTTATTAAACCTATTATGTTTAGAAATGTGTAGAAAAAACAGAAATTTTCATTAAACAGAAATTGGCGAAAAAATAAACAGGGGGCTAATAATTCTGACTTCAGTCGTATACAGAAAAATAAACACAAAAAGATCAGAGATTCGGTGTCAGCTTGACATATAATGCATCAGGCAAACTTTCTGAAAGAGTATCTTTATATGCTACAAAATGGACAGAAGATGATAATATTTTTGTGCATTTAATGCATGTCTCTTTCCATCTTCTCTTTAACAAAGAGATGTTTTCTCCTAAATCCTGCTCTTTGAAAGCATGTGAAGTGTGTTTAAAAGCTCTCCAGGGAGAAGGACTCGCGTCTAAGAGGGGACCTGCTTTGATTTAGTCATGTAAAATAAAGAAACAGAAATAGCAAAGATCTTTGAGATCTGGTTGCTTTGAGATGGCGGCGTGCACTCCATGTCATATAAACTTCAAATGCGTTGCAAACTTTTCCTCTTGCGAATAGTTCGCCTGCAAAGACCCAATTGTTCAATTCCTTTTAAATAACTCCAGCTTTTTTGAAAGGCAATTAAATTGTCATCAGAAAGCTCATTTTCTGATTCATATTCTCAGAGCGATGAAAGAGTTTATTAGTCGTGTCAGAGCCTCAAACGCTGCCGTATAATCACTTTCCCAGTTTCTCTGCTCATGTAGGCGTTTCACTCACCGTTTATTGAGCGATCTTCACAATGATCGCACTAGACCACCTCCGAGAGACAGAGGTATTGGTCATGGTGTTGATAATGGGGGCACCATTCTGCCTCTCTATTGCTATTTAGACTGAGCCATTACTGTAATGCAGCGCCCAATGGGGAATAAAAGAGAAGCAATTTCTCCTTCTTTATCTCACTCCTTTGCTCTCTTCTCCTGAATAATAAAAAGGCCAGGCATTCAGGCCGGAGTTTGTCTAACTTAGTTTGAGGGTTCAGTGTCCTTCTCGCCTTACAGAAAATTCAAAGCGCTTGTAAATAAAGAGGTCGGCTTATTAGGTTTGTTTATAAATGCTGGGTTTGACTTTGTTCAGGGCAAATGCTCAGCTCAGAATCTGCTCAGCTCTTTTTCTTATAGTCAGATACAGTTGAAGTCAAAATTATTCGCCCCCCTGTGAATGTTTTTTTTTTTTTTTAATATTTCCCAAATGATTAACAGAGCGAGGATTTTTTTCACAGTATTTCCAATAATATATGTTCTTATTTGTTTTATTTCGGCTAGAATAAAAAAAAAAAAAAAAAAATATATATATATATATATATATATATATATATATATAAAATATATATATTTTAACGTCAAAATTATTAGCAATATTTTTTTTTAGATTGTTTACAGAATAAACTATCGTTATACGAGTCACCCTAACTTGACTAATTAACCTATTGTTGATGTCGTAAACAGACATTGATAATTGTAATCTATAATAGTTATCTAGTATAATTATATTATATTATTATATAGAATTATAAGTATTCATAGAAATTTTTAATGATTGTAAAAAAAAACAAAAAACGAATTATTGATAAATTGTGGAGTAGAGAGACCCCCTCATGATTGCGAAGCGCTTATGGCCATACATAATAAATGCGGTATATAATTACATCACATTACATTACATTAAATAACATTACAGGAGTAGTGAAGCAGTGGCGCATTAGGTAGTGCTGTCGCCTCACAGCAAGAAGGTTGCTGGGTTGCTGGTTGAGCCTCGGATCAGTTGGCGTTTCTGTGTGGAGTTTGCATGTTCTCCCTGCGTTCGTGTGGGTTTCCTCCGGGTGCTCCGGTTTCCCCCACAGTCCAAAGACATGCGGTACAGGTGAATCGGGTAGGCTAAATTGTCCGTAGTGTATGAGTGTGTGTGTGAATGTGTGTGTGGATGTTTCCCAGAGATGGGTCACTGCGTAAAAAAAACTTGCTGGATAAGTTGGCGGTTCATTCCGCTGTGGTGACCCCGGATTAATAAAGGGACAAGAAAATGAATGAATGAATGAACATTACAAGATGAAAGTAAATATGACTAATATATACAATAAACAGCAAGTAACATAAATAAACTGTGGGATTGGAGTAAAATGTTTTTTTATTATTCAATAAAACAAATTATTGAAATAATTTATCAGAATACACTATTTCATTTGTTTTATTTTGAATTAATAATTAAATAAAAACTAATCCTAACATAAATCTACATTTAATACATGTCACTTGTGATTTCATTGTAATTATTTGTGAAATTTACAAGCAATTTATTTGAGTAATAATCTATAGTAACTAATTAGCATCAAATACTTGGTTAATTACACTCAAAACAATTTTTACTTATTTAAAATAAGCTGAATCAACACAATTCTTGAAATTTTGAACTTAATTTTTTATGTTCACTCCACATAAATGTGTTAAAAGTGTAAGTTAACGGCGACACGGTGGCGCAGTAGGTAGTGCTGTCGCCTCACACCAAGATTGTCGCTGGTTCGAGCCTCGGCTGGGTCAGTTGACGTTTCTGTGAGGAGTTTGCATGTTCTCCCTGTGTTCGCATGGGTTTCCTCCGGATGCTCCGGTTTCCCCCACAGTCCAAACACATGCTATACAGGTGAATTGGGTAGGCTTAGTTGTCTGCAGTGTATGAGTGTGTATGGATGTTTCCCAGAGATGGGTTGCAGCTGGAAGGGCATTCGCTGTGTAAAACATATGCTGGATAAGTTGGCGGTTCATTCCACTGTGGCAAACCTCAAATTGATGAATGAATGAATGAATGAATTTGACATTTATTAATCAGTTCATGTATGGCTGAATATTCATGAATGAATGAATGAATGAATTTGACATTTAATAATCAGTTTATAAATGACTGAATAATCATGAATAAATAATCATGAATGAATGAATGAATGAATGAATTTTACATTTAATAATCAGTTTATTAATGACTGAATAATAATGAATAAATAATCATGAATGAATGAATAAATGAATGAATGAATTAATTAATGAATTAATGAATGAATGAATGAATGAATGAATGAATGAATGAATGAATGAATACATTTGACATTTAATAATCCGCTCATGTATGACTAATGAATAATCATGAATAAATAATCGTGAATGAATGAATGAATTAGTTAATTAATTGATTATTTAACATTTAATAATCAGTTTATGCATGACTGAATAATCGTTAATAAATAATCATGAATGAATGAAACAATTTGACATTTAATAATCAGTTCATAAATGAATAATTAATCATGAATGAATGAATAAATTAAACATTTATACTATATAGTTTTATGTTTTAGTGTGAGCAATAGGCATTTAAATACAAAGGTTTAGTAAAGAACCGGTCTAGTCAAGCTGTGATCTCTGCACTCCACCAGCATCCAAACACATTGCTTTATTTTATTATTATTAATTCATCCTAAAACAGAATAACATTAACAGTGGATTTAGTCTGAAGGTGCTTCATCAGCAGGAGTATTGGGCGTACTATCACATTCTCTGTTCAGGTGGTGTTTTTGCAGACATGTGGAGAGACTGGAGGTAAGCCGTGCATCCATAATTAATGAGAGTAAATGGCCGGGCTGCTGTGTCTGGATCGATGTGG
This sequence comes from Danio rerio, assembly GCF_052040795.2. Lineage (NCBI taxonomy): Eukaryota > Metazoa > Chordata > Actinopteri > Cypriniformes > Danionidae > Danio > Danio rerio. The sequence goes on from NC_141026.1 coordinate 3,664,610, forward strand.
AGATGCTTGATGTTTAGGGACAGAGCGCAGGAGTCGGGCTTCCTCAGTGCTTTCGGTTTATTTCACTTGGTGCAGGATTTCAGATCTGTGAGGGAGGTGGAGCGATTATCGGCATTGTGCCTTGTAACAGGAAAGTTATGCCATTCTCGGCCTTCTGTTTCTTGTGTTTTATGGTTATTTTGCCTTCCCGTCAGACGCTGTCAGAAAGAGGAATCGCGGCTCTTAAATTAGCTGCTAATATTAAATGGCGTCTCCGACTGATCCTGGCTGATGTGCTGTATAAACACAGCAGTGGCAGTGCAGCTGATCATCTGCTTTCAGAGCTGTTGATACTCATTAATCCGCTGATCTGTCAACGGCCAGATTAACGCCGGCCGAGGGATTTGGGTGGCACGTTTGTGGTCCACTGCGCACTGCTGTCACTTCTTGGCCTGTTCATAGTTCGTCCGCTGTACATAATTAACATGCATTGCTTTGCAGGGTGATTTTTCAATTAGGACAATTTGTGTTATTTGCGGTGTTGAGAAATGAAACACATGTTGACAGATCCTAAATATGAAACATCCCATCATGCTGGATTGCTGTGGAGTGAGTCGTTGAATCATTCATTGAGAAACAAAGCAAGTGACTGTGGTCATGAATGGATTACTGAGTGTGTTTACATGGACACCAATAAATGAATGAATGAATGAATGAATGAATGAGTTTGACATTTAATAATCAGTTAATAAATTAATTAATAATCATGAATGATTGAATTAGACATTTGATTATCAGTTAATGAATGAATGATTGAATAAATGAATGAATGAATGAATGAATGAATCATTTTGCTTGAACGAATAAATGAATGATTTTTTATTATTAAATAATCAGTTCATGCATGACTGAATAATCGTGAGTAAATGATTTTAATGAATGAATGAATTTGACATTTAATAATTAGTTCATGAATGAATAATCATGAATAAATTAATGAATTATACATTTACTAATCAGTTCATGAATTAATGAATAATGGTGAATGAATGAATTTGACATTCAGTAATTGGTTCATGCATGATTGAATAATCATGAATAAATAATGATGAATGGATGAATGAATTAATGAATTCAACATTTAATAATTAGTTCATAAATGAAATAAAAATCATAAATAAATAATCATAAATGAATGAATGAATTAATGAATTTGACATTTGATTATCAGTTAATTAGTGAATGAATGAATAATCTTGAATGAATGAATGAATTTGACATTTGATCATCAGTTAATAAATGAATAAATAAATAATCTTGAATGAATAAATAAATTAATGTTTTTTTGTTAATAAATAATCAGTTTATGCATGACTGAATAATCGTGAGTAAATGATTATAAATGAAGGAATGAATTTGAAAAGTAATAATCAGTTCATGAATGAATAAATAATGGTGTATGAATGAGTGAATTTGACATTTAGTAATTGATTCATGCATGACTGAATAATCATGGATAAATATTGATGAATGGATGAATGATTAAATGAATTTGACATTTATTAATTAGTTCATAAATTAATAAATAATCAGGAATGAATGAATGAATGAATGAATTTGACATTTATTAATCAGTTTAGGCATGACTGAATAATTGTGAATGAATAATCATGAATGAATGAATGAATTAGACATTTGATGATTAGTTCATGCAAGACTGAATAATCATGAATAAATAATGATGAATGGATGAGTGAATGAATGAATTAGACATTTAACAATCAGTTCATGAATGAATGATTAATCATGAATAAAAAAATTGTGAATGAATGAATATGACATTTAATAATAAGTACATGAATGAATGAATAATCATGAATAAATGAATTTGACATTAAATGATAAGTTAATGAATGACTCAATAATCATGAATAAATAATCATGAATTAGTGAAGGAATGAACAAAGTTAACATTTAATAATTGGTTTATGACTGAAAAAGTATGAATAAATAATCATGAATGAAAGAATAAATTTGACATTTAATAATCAGTTCATAAATGAATGAATAATCATGATAAATTAATTATTGACTGAATAAATAAATGAATGAATGAATGAATTTGACATTTAATAATCAGTTTATGCATGACTGAATAATCATGAATAAATAATCATGAATGAGTGAATGAATAAATTAATTTGACATTTAAAAATTAGTTCATTAATAAATAAATAATCATAAATAAATAATCATTAATGAATGAATGAATAAATGAATGAAGGAATTAACAAATTTGACATTTAATAATCAGTTCATGACTGGATAATCATGAATAAATAATCATGAATGAATGAATGAATGAATGAATGAATGAATGAATGAATGAATGAATGAATGAATGAATTTAATAATCAATTCTACCTTTGAGGCTTTGCCAGATTTAGCTTCTGTGGATTGTTCTGTCCTCAACATACAGCACATACAGTACCAATGGCACATGACGACTTCCAACAGAAAGCCTCTTTTTTACACCTGAGTTCTGAGGTATACTGGCATCAGTCTGTCCTGAAACACCTGAGGTCAAACTTGATCTCATGACTGATTCATCTGATGTCCGCCCTGCCTGATGATCTCTGACCCTGGATGTGTCACACAAGACCAGCATCACAGTCACATGGGCTCTCTGTGGCCTCCTGTAATATTCAGCATGTTGACTTTCATGTGTTCTTGAGGCAGCGCAAAGCAATCTGCTGCCCACAGTTTCTGTCCTCGCACTGTCTCATCAAAACAAAGGACACACAGGAGCTTTCTGCCCCCGTCATCTGAACATCACAGGTGTACTGCAGACACTGTAAAAAATACATGTAATTAACAGTTTCTGTATTTTGTGACTCGCAAGTGTTTTCTGTTTATTTACAGTTGTGAATTGCATTATGGGATGTTGAGCTCTGCTCAGTTCACTTTTGATGTTGAAAATTCAATTCTACAGTTTAATAAAGGGACTTTTATTGACATTAAAAAAAATACTACTATGGTTGTCTTCGCAGCTTTGATGCACTTGCATTTGTTTTTGCTCGCCTAGAAATCCTCATTCTAATCCACCGCTGGTCTTCTTGGAGTTTGTGCATTGCTTATGTTCTCCAGTTTACATTTTTATGATTAAGTCATGAGATGGTAATGAAGTATTTAAACAGCAGCAGACTGAAGCTCCTGTCATGAATAGAAACGTTTTGCATCATGCATTAGCTTTTTTATCATGCATGAACTCATGTACTCATTAAAATCGAATTATTGGTGTCCATGTAAACATAGTCATTGTCTTAACTGATGCTCAACACTCACAAATCTGTTAAAAATCTCTAAAAAAAAAAAAGTACTCTAGGGTGTCTTGAACCTTTAACAAGTGTATATTAGTTTTAATTAGTTTTAGATCCGGGCGAGGCAGTGGCGCAGTAGGTAGTGCTTTCGCCTCACAGCAAGAAGGTCGCTGGGTTGCTGGTTCGAACCTCGGCTCAGTTGGCGTTTCTGTGTGGAGTTTGCATGTTCTCCCTGCGTTCGCGTGGGTTTCGTCCGGGTGCTCCGGTTTCCCCCACAGTCCAAAGACATGCGGTGCAGGTGATTTGGGTAGGCTAAATTGTCCGTAGTGTATGAGTGTGTGTGTGGATGTTTCCCAGAGATGGGTTGTGGCTGGAAGGGCATCCGCTGCGTAAAAACTTGCTGGATAAGTTGGCGGTTCATTCTGCTGTGGCGACCCCGGATTAATAAAGAGACTAAGCCGACAAGATAATAAATGAATGGATGAATAGTTTTAGATCTCCTCCACATGAACAAACTATTTCTCGAAATGTTTTTGTTTTACAGAGATTTGTTTTGTTTTTTTAATCGATGACGGGGGAAAACTCTACATGTGGACTTGTCCTTACAAAGCAATAGAAGTAGAATGTTCTCATTTAGTAGATGTGTGTATGAGTCTGTAATTTAAAGGGCCATGAAACCCCCTCGTTTCAGCAGGGTGTTTTCACATCTCTACTTTGGAAAAAGTCAGAAAAGTGGGCGTGTCCAGCTCTGTTTAGGGGGGAGTGTCGGAGGAACTAAAGTGGGATGGTGTGGGAGTGTCTATTTGGGCACGCGCGAGTTTCAGTCAAAATACACACACATGAGAAAGTGATGGTGTTTAACCTACATGGACATCTGTAGTCGAATTATTTGCCAAATTATTAAATGGTGGACTTTAACAGCAGTTAGCAGCTCTTTCATTCAGGGAATTCATTCATGCCCCTCGCGACAAACGTGATATTTGATTCGAGAAGCTGCTCTAAGCGTGTATTTTTCATGCAATGTTTGATACCGCACGGCGAATGAGAGAAAAAAAAAACTCTGCATTTCCCGGAAACTTAGATGCACACGGCAGGTAGCTTCAGAAAGTGTTATTCCGCTCACAAAATGCGGTGCTATGTTTGCACTCAGTGCAATAGTTAACTTAATTCGATACGAACAAACTGAATAAACAAAGAGCACTGGTCGCTCACTTACCAAATCTGTAGAGACAGGACAATCACCAGCAACTAGAGCCGCGTCTTTATGAAGAGGAGACTAACGTTACAAGCGAATCCGGATTTCAGCGTTTGCAGATGAGAACAGCTCTCAGGTAACGTTAAACAATGTTCCTCCTTAGACGTGTAAGTTATTGTTGTCGAGCGTCGCGTACACCGTTAATCCACAAGTGATCCAGCTGCGCTCTCACTGAGAGAAAATGAAAACGAAACTTAACTGCAGCAAACTATAAAAGCAACACTTCACGCTTGTTTTGCCAACACAACGTGGCGTCTCTGGGGCGTAAACACGGTGACACTAATGAATATTAATGAAGTTGCACAATAGAGCGCGCTGATTGGTTTGAACCAAGCCTTACTCATGCATTAATGCAGCACACTGTAAGACGTAATAAGACTCACTCTGGCACAGGCGTCCAGTCTGCACGCTGGAATACACGCTAGTATGTCATGACCGTGACGCAGCTTCAAAAATTCGTTTCAAACCGGAAGTACGAATTTGCTTGAAATAACGCAAAAACAACCAATTTACACTTTTTAGTGAAATATAGGTGTCCTAATAGTGTTTTTAGCAGTGTGGGACACATATACGACTGTCAACAGCTCAAAAAATGTGTTTTGGTGTTTCGGGACCCTTTAAGTACAACACCATAAACCAGGGGTCCGTTCTTCGTACCTCGCTTAAATGATCTAAGATTATTTGGCAGATCCCGGATCTTTTAATCTTGATAACTGATCTCTCGCTAATTTGGTTCTTCAAACGAGTTCAGGAATCAGATTAAAATGTCTGGATGAACTGATCTGAGATCGCTGCGTGTGTTGTGAAGGACAGATCTATCGATCCTCGAAATCATGATCAGCAATGCAGCGATTGGCTGACGGCACAGCAGCGTAATGACATCATCTGATTAATATTCAATTATCCATGTGAGCAAAATTACATCAAATTAGCAGTAAACGGCTTGTTAAATATGACACGCAATAACCTTCCACATTTGTTGGGAGCTGCAGGCTTGATTACACTTTCATGTGTCAAGAGTATTCATCATGTATTTCAATGCAAATCAATGTATTTAGTTCCACATTTAGAGAAGATTTTCTTTATTATAGTAGCCATTTTTTAATCGGTGTAAAGAATAACTGGTTGTTTACAAAAGCGTTTTCATATTGGTAAAGGCGTCTGTAACTTTTGTGAAGCATCAAAGCACTGGCATATTAACTGTCAAAACATGTTCATGACTACTGAAATGTATTATTGCTTTACAAAAGTGACATATTGTGCATTTCTATTATACACAATTTGTACTAAAGCAATCAAAAAAGTTCATATCAATAAGTTTTCTCTTTGCACCACCAGGTGACAGTCTTTGTACTTTCATTTCGAGGGTGCAGATTGCATACGTTTTATTAATATGTATAACTTTATTTATTTTATTAATAACTATAACTTTATATATTTAGTTAAAAAATATGTACCATTTTACCAAGTGTATATAACTACTACTGTAAGAAAATATCAGAATTGGGTACATACTTTCTGTAGTATCTTTGCCTGAACTGAGCCGATCTAATCCTGTTTATATGAATTGAACCTGCTCCCGATCAGGTTTGAGCTAGCAGAACTGTTGCTATGACAACAACTCTCGGATCAGCTTTGAAGAACGAAACCATCCTGGATCGTGTCAAATCGTCAATATCCAAATCCAGCTAACTGAGTAATCCACGTACGAAGAACGGACCCCAGAACACACACACTGCATCAATCCTGCTGACATCAGTGCTCTGAGGAAAACATTCAAGAAAATGACAAGGTCTCCTGGACAGAAAGCGACAGCGAGAAAAGATGAAGACCTGATCTCCAGCGAGGGCCGCAGTTTGCATTATGCATCTATAGCCAGAGACAGAGGTAAACAAAGCAGGCAGAGCACGCTTTGATATATCTGTTGTTCCCCCTGGACGCCGGCAATCTTTAATTACGACGCCGTCAGCTTTCTGTTCAGCTTTTACAAGGGGACAGCGGTGGACGAGGAGCTCAATTTGTTTGGGTTTCCACCGCTCGTATTCTGTCAGAGCATTTAATTATGCTTTTGATACATCCTCGGAGATGAAGCTCTCGTGGCTTATAAACAGTTTATTCTTATCTGGAGTACAGCCGAGCTGAGAGCTTAGGCAATCGGGGAAATAGAAATCCCTCACATGGGCTGTATTTATTGTTTGGCACCACGAGGGACGTGATCCAGCGCGCATGGAGGAACATTACTTGTACCGTTCTAGAGGTCTCGCTTAAGGCAAGGTGTAGATACTGCTGAAAGATCTGCTTCTGTACTAACGCTATTTTAGAGACACCTTTATTGCTCAGTGTTTGCTCCTTCCTGGTTTTGGAGAATATATATATACCGGCCACTTTATTAGGTACACCTTACTAGTACCGGGTTGGACTCCCTTTTGCCTTCAGAACTGCCTTCATCCTTCATGGCATAGATTCAACAAGGTGCTGGAAATATTCCTCAGAGATTTTGCTCCATATTGAGCTGATAGCATCACACAGTTGCTGCAGATTTGTCGGCTGCACATCCATGATGTCAAGCTCCCGTTCCACCTCATCACAAAGGTGCTCTATTGGGTTGAGATCTGATGACTGTACAGTGAACTCATTGTCATATTTAAGGAATCAATCTGTGATGATTCACATTTTATGATATGGTGCGTTATCCTGCTGGAAGTAGCCATCAGAAAACGGGTTTATTGTGGTCATAAAGGGTTTAAGGGATGCTCGGTTCAAACTGCAGCAGATGGTCTTGACCATGTCTATATGACACGTGTGTTAACGAGCAGTTGGACAGGTGTACCTAATAAAGTGGCCGTAATACAAGTGATTAAAAACAGATTAAAATGTGCTAAAACAGGTTTTAAAGGAATGAAAAAGCGTTACGAAAATAAAATTATAGGTTTTTTTTATTACTTTCTGTTTTTTATTTATTTCATTTTAGACAAGGCAAGTTTATATGGCAAATTTCAAACACAATGGTAATTCGAAGTGCTTTACTTAAGCAAAAATAAGAAATAAAAACAAAAAGTGATTAAAAACAGATATAGATGTGTTAAAATGGTTTTTAAAGGAATGAAAAAGAAAAGAAAGAGATTTTAGTTTCAGTAAAAAATTATTGTACATATTTAGTTTTTGTATTTGTATGTATTTTTATAATTAAGGACCAAAAACTAAATGCTTGTAAGAAAATAATATCAAAAATATTCAAAGTGCTTTACATATACAATAATTAAAGAAACATAAAACCCAAGAAATAAAAACAACAAATACTAAATGTGATCAAAACAGATTAAACTTATGTTAAAACAGGTTTTAAAGGAATGAAAAAGCATTGCGAAAATAATGTAATAGGTTTTTTTTTTAGTCACTCTCTTTTTATTTTAATATATTTTAGGCAAGGCAAGTTTATTTGTATAGCACATTTCATACACAATGGTAAATAAAAGTGCTTTATTTAAACAAGAATAAAAGAAACATTAGATGCAAACATTAAAAAGAAAAACAAAACGATACATAAAAGTGAGTAAAACAGATAAAGATGCGTTAAAATGGGTTTTAAAGGAATGAAAAAGAAAAGAAAGACATTTTAGTTTTAGTAAAAATTATTGAACCGTATTTAGTTTTTGTATTTTTATGTATTTTTATAATTAAGTACCAATAAACTAAATGTTTGGAAGAAAATAATATCAAAAATATTCAAAATGCTTTACTTAAACAAGAATAAAATTAAAATAAAACACAAGAAATAAAAACAACAAATAATAAAAGTGATTAAAAACAGATTAAACGTGTTAATACAGGTTTTAAAGGAATGAAAAAGAAAAGAGATTTTAGTACTTTGTTAAATATTTAGTTTTTGTATTTATAAATATTCAGTTTTTATGTTAATTACTGATAAACTAAATGTTTGTAAGAGCATATTTTAAAAAAATAAAGTTTTTTGACATGATTTGATTACTACATTTCATGTAACGTACTATAGCATATTTTAGCATCTGTCTACTGTAGAAATTGCTTTTACAATTATTAAATAGTTTGAGAAACAGATCTTTTTTACAGTTGTTCACTCACAACTCACAAATTTAATTTGCATACTTGATTTGCATTTGTTAGTCTGATTTCAAATTAAAATCTAAATTTGTTTGAAAGAAAAAAAATAATAAAGGCTTGGAATTATTTGAGAGGGAGTAAATTATGACAGCATGTGCATTTTGCATTCTACTACTGGAGTTGTACTTTAAATAAAAGTTATAAAACTTTAAAGATTTTACTACAAAAATTAAATTAAAATAAATGAAATTGTCTCATATTTGGCAATATTATTATATATATTGTTTTTATTGCAGATTTGTTTTATTTTGTGTAATTCTCTGGCAAAATAATAATAATAAGAAGAATATTTTAGGAATATAGTATTTACATTTGTAATTAAATCTTAATGTCTGTTTGTTTTCCTCTTTCAGGTATGCCCAGTTTCGTTAAGACTCCTGAAGATCAGACAGGGATTTCAGGAGGGGTGGCATCATTCGTGTGCCAGGCGGTCGGAGAACCCAAACCTCGCATTACCTGGATGAAGAAGGGCAAGAAAGTCAGCTCTCAGCGCTTCGAGGTGGGTTTACATTCATTTGTATATTGATATAAGCACCTTAGTTAGCGCGGTTCGTTTGGCATATGTGAACAGGGCAATCGCACTCTGTTCCGTGCCAAAGTAATCGCTCTGAGATCGCTTGAGTGAGGTGGTCTCGGCTCGATTGAAACGAACCCTGGAGCAGTTCGATTGCAGTGAGAAAGCGATCCGATCCGAGCGCGGTTATATCACAGTGTTTTATGGATATGTAATAGGCTTACGGCTATATAAAGAGAGAATTATGAGTAGGGCGGGAAGTTTCGCGAGTCTCCGATTGCCTTCAAACGAGTGATGATCTCCCGGTAATCTTGCGTCTCCCTCCCAGTCCTCAAATAGGCATCGTCGCGCACCCTTCTCACCCCTCCCCACGGCGTCTCTTCTCAGACACGTCGCGTGCACACCCTGTCAATCACCACCAAGCCACCACCTCTCCTGACAGTTTAGCGGGACTCTGCAAAATAAACCCTGACACTCTGACCAATGTGAGGAGAGTTTACTCGCTTGTGACTTGTTTTAGCTCTTTTGGTCCGTTTAGAAACTTTGCAGTGTGAAAGCGAACCGCTCCAAGAGCGAAGAGCAACAATGTAACAATTGTAATCTCTGTTTCGGTTTAATCGATTCACCGGTGTGAAAGCACCCTAAATTGAAGGGAAAATTGCGAGTTTCTGAATATATTGAGAGCTGTTACTCAGGCTTTTCATTTGACAGATCTAAATCTAGGATAGAGATAAAGCAGCATACAGTATCACAGTCCTATAATGACTACATTAATGTCACAGAACTCTCACGGAGAAATGTACAGACCCACTTTATTTCAGTTTAAATATTATGGATTTATGTTGAACCTCATTCTTATGCGAATTACGCAGTTACATAAAGTACCGAATATGAGTTTCCTCATGAAAACGTCTGTGTGTCTGACAGAAATAGCATCAAAGTACATCCTATATGTTTAAGCACATCCTATATTAACTGCTTGTATAGTTGCCGGTTCATTCCGCAGTGGCAACCCCTGTTAAATAACGGACTAAGCTGAAGGAAAATTAATAAATGAATACATTTCAAGTAGATTGTACACAAAATAGTTTAGTTGTCCTGGAAAAACCCTCAAGAGTTGTGTTGTTCCAGTTCATTTTAAATCAATAATTTAAACAAACAGCAAACGTCAAGTACAAAAGTA
>NC_141026.1:3682500-3690000 GCF_052040795.2 Danio rerio
TTCTTTTCTATCACACTGGAAACAAACTCAGCAATGCCATGTAGACATCTGTAGAGCAGTAGACCTGTCTGACTGTATATGCTGGAAGTGTCTAATGATATCATGTAATTGTCTGTGTGTGTGTTTCAGGTAATAGAGTTTGATGACGGCTCAGGCTCTGTGCTTCGGATCCAGCCATTACGGACACATCGAGATGAGGCGATTTACGAGTGCACAGCTACCAACAGTGTTGGAGAAATTAACACTAGTGCAAAACTCACTGTATTAGAAGGTAAGAGCACGCTTTTGTTTCACTCAATGAGGATGTACACCTGCAGTTATTTTACCTCCATTTACTGTGTTCACTGCCTAGTTGGAATTCTGCAGACAAAATCAAACAACATCTAGTGTTTTGGTAGCTCTCGTTCTCGTTAAGTGTTGTGTTTTTGCGCTCAGGTAATTGCTATTCTGAGAACATGACAAACAGGAACTGGGCTGAAAGTTAGGTTCAGCAGGTGGTCTAACTAACTGGGGTAGGACGGGTCATGCAAAACGCTTTCAACTTTGAGGTTTCACATTCAATCGCTGTTAGCTTTGGCAAATATTCACTCAGTTAATGAAGTTGCCCTGTTACCTCCATGGTAACTCAGCGGGAAGATCTAATTAAAGTCGACACAAATCAACATTGACCTTGCTTATTTTCTTAAAGGGATAGTTCACCCAAAAATAAACATTTCCTGCTAATTTGCTCACCCACAGGTCATCCAAGATGTAGTTGACTTTTAGTTTTTCTTCAGTAGAACATTAAAGAAGATTTTGAGCTGTATCCGTGATCCTTGGTGATTTATATAAAGACAGTGAATGGTTATAATTTTTTAGATTTAAAATAAACCCATACAAACAAGCCCAAATCAATAGACAAGGCTCCTAATGACACACAGGGGTCTGTGAAATGAAATGATCCATCCTAAATTAACGAAACACAAATTAAGAAATTTTGTAGGAAATCTAAGAGCTCCATAATCCTCCATAGACAACAAAGGATATACTCTGGATGAATGGATAGATAGATAGATAGATAGATAGATAGATAGATAGATAGATAGATAGATAGATAGATAGATAGATAGATAGATAGATAGATAGATAGATAGATAGATAGATAGATAGATGGATGGATGGATGGATGGATGGATGGATGGATGGATGGATGGATGGATGGATGGATGGATGGATGGATAGATAGATAGATAGATAGATAGATAGATAGATAGATAGATAGATAGATAGGGATAGATAGATAGATAGATAGATAGATAGATAGATAGATAGATAGATAGATAGATAGATAGATAGATAGATAGATAGATAGATAGATAGATAGATGGATGGATGGATGGATGGATGGATGGATGGATGGATGGATGGATGGATAGATAAATAGATAGATAGATAGATAGATAGATAGATAGATAGATAGATAGATAGATAGATAGATAGATAGATAGATAGATAGATAGATAGATAGGGATGGATGGATGGATGGATGGATGGATGGATGGATGGATGGATGGATGGATAGATAGATAGATAGATAGATAGATAGATAGATAGATAGATAGATAGATAGATAGATAGATAGATAGATAGATAGATAGATAGATAGATAGATAGATAGGGATGGATGGATAGATAGATAGGGATGGATGGATGGATGGATGGATGGATGGATGGATGGATAGATAGATAGATAGATAGATAGATAGATAGATAGATAGATAGATAGATAGATAGATAGATAGATAGATAGATAGATAGATAGGGATGGATGGATGGATGGATGAATGAATGAATGGATGGATGGATGGATGGATGGATGGATGGATGGATGGATGGATGGATGGATGGATGGATGGATAGGCAGGCAGGCAGACAGACAGACAGACAGACAGACAGACAGACAGACAGACAGGTAGGTTGGTAGGTAAGCAGGCAGGCCAGTTGGTCGGTTGGTCGGTCGGTAGGTTGTTAGGTTGGTCGGTAGGTTGGTCGGTCGGTCAATCCATCCATCCATCGATTGGTTGATTGATTATATCGATTGATCAATCGATCTAGGCTGCAGCTTTGCACATAAAGTTTGACCAAAGGAAAAATGGCCGTGCCCAACAGAGCCTGGTTTCTCTCGAGTTTCTTTTCCTTTACTTTTGTCATTTGGCTAATTTTGTTCCTCACAACTGTCGCCACTGGCTTGCTTTGCTTTGGGACTTGCGGGGCTGCACATTGATGAATTGCCCTTCAATGTTTGGACTTTTAGCAATGAAAATTAAACCACACTGAACTGAACTTCAACTCTGAAACGCAGTTATCACATTACATTATTGGGTAAAATAAGACTTTAAAAATGCTGATTGTTTATTAGAAGTCATTGAATTATTCACACAATTGTTTAGTAAAAAAAACAATGATTTATTAAAAAAAAAAAAAAACATCATAACAAAACACAAGAAGCAATGATCTGTTGCCTCCTTGTTAAAGCAGGTTGGGCGGTGTAGGACCGGCAGGGTTACATTGGTGCCATGACCCAGATGGGAGTGAGGTTTAGGGTGGTGAATGCAGCAGGCCAGCTAGTGAAGTGCTGTGCAGGTAAAACTCACAGCTCTGATCTCTACAGGTGCTCTAGCGGCAGACACAAGAGGCGATGGTCTGTTGCCACCTTGTTAAAGCGGGTTGGACGGTGTAGGATCAGCGGGGTTACATTGGTGCCGTGACCCATATGGGAGTGAGGTTTAGGGGAGTGAATGTAACAATGGGCAGCTAGTGAAGTGTGGTGCAGGTAAACCTCATTCTTCTGACCTCTAAAGGTGCTCTAGTGAAGCCATGCTCTTTAGCCTCCTTCTTAGAGCAACTCCCATGCGGAGAGTCGCCAGCTCAATCTTAGCTCAGATCAGGTTGGGTGGTGTAGGACCGGTGGGGTTACATAAACTGCTTAATATTAACTATTTGTTTATTGAACTGTTGCATATAAGCAATAAACTTGTCTTTTGGTATAAATATTAACTGCTGTGATTACCTGTGGTCTTTTGACTAGGGTCACATGTGTAGGCTGATTTATTTATTTATTTATTTATTTATTTATTTATTTATTTATTTATTTATTTATTTATTTATTTATTTATTTATTTATTTATTTGTTTGTTTGTTTGTTTGTTTGTTTGTTTGTTTGTTTGTTTATTTATTTATTTATTTATTTATTGTCTTCTTGGTCAAAATTGCTCAAATATAATGTCCCCAAAAACCTCTAAATATCCTCAGCAGTGTTATCAGTCTGATTGCTGGAGTCGCAGGACATGCTGACTGAGGGAAACTTTTAAAACTCCAGCCAGACCAGGCGTTTTGCTCTCGGTTGTGTGTTATTCTGCTGATGTTATGAAGCTTATCAGTCCTCCATCTCACAGGATTGTGAGGGGAAGAAATGCACAGACACACACTCACTCACACACGCACACACATTTACACACTCTCTGTGCCACAGGATTGGAACATGTGCAGTGTTCCGATAACTTCTTCTTCTGTTCTCTGTAAGCCTCGCTGTGGTTCCTCTGCTCAAAGCTGGGCTCGTGTGTGCATGTGTGTTTGTGTTTAAAGATTCGAGTTCATTTCAGGGCACATTTGAGCAGATTACCTGCGCCTGCAGCTCTGATAGAGTGATCTTTCCATGCCTGGCCCTGTGACCTGTGCTAGATTACAGCACACACACACAGAGAGAGAGAGAGAGATCGAGGTGATATGCATTATTATGTGAGCACTGCCTACACTGCAGCAGGATTCATGTTCAAACACGAGGAATATGGAGGTGCTGATACTACATGGTGATAAATCTCAGTGCAAATGGTGTTTTTGGACAAAGCCGATGCGGCTGCTTGCTTTAGTGCATGGTTACAGCTCACTGGAATTCAACATCCTCCTGTAAAGGCGCTTTTAGTCATAGCACGGCACCACTGAGCGCAAATGAGGGGGTTCGTCTTTTGTAGTTAAAACCTCTGACTCTGGTATTTGATAAGCAGGTAGTTAAATCATGCTTCTTTCAGTTGAGATCACAAGACAACGTCAAAGGCTTTTTAAACCAACTCAGTTCATTTATATCTTCATGGACTAGCGCTGCTCAGCGCATAGGAGATAAATGACGTCAGTACTTAATAACCGGTTATGATTATTACTGAACCGATACCGAATTGCCCACGTCTGCATCGCGGTCCATCAAAAAAATAATTAATTTTGACACCCCTACTGACTACACGTTTGTACTAAAGTAAAAGTAAAGAAATACGGCCTCAAAAATGTACAAAATAAAAAAGTACTCATTTCAAGAGACATGGGGTATAGGTGAATCATAGGTAACTAAATTGGCAGTAGTGTTTTTAACTAAGGGCCATTCACATATCCCATCTTTTAATCAATAATAATAATTCCTTACGTTTATATAGCGCTTTTCTGGGCACTCAAAGTGCTATACACAATCTGGGGGGAATCTCCTCATCCACCACCAGTGTCTGATTGGTGGAGAGGAGACAGAAAGATGAAGCCAACTAGCCGGGGTGAAACCCCTACCTTTTTTTGAAGAACATCCTGGGATTTTTAACGACCACAGAGAGTCAGGACCTTGGTTTAACATCTCATACTAAAGACGGCGCTCACTGAGCAGTATAGCATCCCCATCACTATACTGGGGATCTTTTACGCGCACAAGTTTGTTATTTCCAATGGAGGCACGTAGTTTGCGTGCATATTAGTGCCTTTCAGACAGAGGTTCAGCAGTCTTTGACTATATTTGTTCTATTTAAAATGAAAAAACGCAACTAATATGATGCATACATTTACATTAACCATTTTATTTATTATTTATTTATTTATTTATTTATTTATTTATTTATTTATTTATTTATTTATTTATTTATTTATTTATTTATTTATTTATTTGTTTGTTTGTTTATTTATTTATTCATTCATTCATTCATTTTTGTTCTCTCATTTATTTTCAGTGTAAAATTAATACTAATTAATACTTAATACTTAATTAATTAGTAACTGAGCAGTGATAAATATCTCTTTAAAATATAAGTTTTCACATGATTTTCTAAACTAGTAGTATTTTGAAATGAATGAATGCTTAATAATTGTGATAACCGTGATACTGTGATTATTCCTCAGACTGTAATCGTACAACCAAAATCTCTAATCGTTGCAACCCTATTGTCGACTCTGGAGTAGTCTACACTTTTCTATCAGGATAGAGTCTTTGTTAAAGGGGAAACTGAAACGTCACATTTTAGAAAAGGACTCGGGAATAGATATTTGAGCTTGTTTTTCCTTTCATATTTTATTCCTTTGTACATGATTGATAATTTTGAATTTTCATTTTGCGGCACGGTGGCTCAGTGGTAAGCACTGTCACCTCACAGTAAGGAGATCACTTGTTCAAGTTGGTATTTCTGTGTGAAGTTTGCATGTTCTCCTCGTGTTAGTGTAGGTTACCTCCAGGTGCTCCGGTTTCCCCCCACAGTCCAAACACATGCGCTATAGGTGAATTGAATAAACTAAATTGACTGTAGTGCATGTGTGTGTGTGTGCGTGTGTTTGTGTGTGTGTGTGTGTGTGTGTGTGTGTGAATGAGTGTGTTTTTGTGTTTTCCAGTATTGGGTTGCAGCTGGAAGGGCATCAGCTGCATAAAACATATGCTGTAATAGTCGGAGGTTCATTCCACTGTGGCGATCTCTGAAATAGGAACTAAGGAAAATGAATGAATGAATGTAATTTCATTTGTGTACAGCACAATAAACAATGACGGCTGTTGAATAGTGCTATATAAATATATATAGAGTAAGTACTATATCGGCACGTAGTGTATGAGTGTATTGTTGTACGTAGTGTGTTGTACGTAGTGTGTTGTACTTTGTGTTGTATGTAGTGTATGAGTGTGTGTGTGAATGTGTTTATGGATGTTTTCCACAGATAGTTTGCGGCTGGAAGGGCATCCGCTGCATAAAAACGTACTAGATAAGTAGGCGGTTCATTCCGCTGTGGCGACCCCAGATTAATAAAGGGACTAAGCCGACAAAAAATAAATAAATAAAGTACTCAATTTGTCTGCGAATCTGGGGAGTTTAATAAAATAAAGGCAATAGTGTTTGAAAGTGGGCCATGATCGCGCATGCTTTGGCCCAGAGTGCCATTAAATGTGAGCCACAGATCAGCAGGTGGGCTGAACCTGTGCAGGAATCAGGTTTGTAGGTTAGGCGATGCGTCTGTGATCTCATTATATGCGGAGCATCATTTTTCAGCCGTCCTTTTGTTTACATCCACAGACTCTCTCTTTTGGCTGGTTATTACTGAAGTGGTTGCTCAATTCTGAGCACTCTGTATTGACAATTAGACACCAAAACACATGGAACTAATCAAGCGTGAAGATAAAGCACAACATGACAAAAAGAATAAATCAGCACTAATTGCGTTGCTTATGCTGAGGGTTTATTCATTTATGTTTTACTGTTTCGTTAAGCTGTATAATCAAGACTTTTCTTCTTTGAGCCTCTTCTGTTTGTGTCTGCTATTATGCTAATTCTTTCTCTTACAATGGATTTATTTTCATCCAAGGTCAAAAAACATGTTAAAGGGACAGTTGCAAAAATGTTTATTCACCCTCAAGTGTTTTCAATCCTCTCTTTTCTTCTGTTGAGCACAAAAAATAAGTTATTTGGAAGAATTTAGGAAAAACAAAATATAATATAAAATATAAATATCAATGGTTTCAGTCTTTCAGCATTTTCCTAAATATCTTCTTTAACAGAATTAACAGAACTATCTCTGCTCTGCTTTTATTGGTCAAATAGCTCTGCTCTGATTGGTCAAATATCTCTGGTCTGCTTTTAATGATCAAATAGCTCTGCTCTACTCTGATTGGTCAAATACCTCTGCTCTGATTGGTCAAATAGCTCTACTCTGGTCTGATTTGTTAAATATCTCTGCTCTGCTCTGATTGGTCAAATAGCTCTGCTCTGCTCTGATTGGTCAAATAGCTCTGCTCTGCTCTGATTGGTCAAACAGCTCTACTCTGCTCTAATTGGTCAAATAGCTCTGCTCTGATTAGTCAAATATCTGTGCTATGCCCTTGGATTGGTTAGATAGCTATAAACTTTTCTGATTGGTCTACTGCTTACAAATGGCCATTACTGTATCTAAACTCTGCTCTGGTTGGCCAAATAACCCTGCTCTGCTCTGATTGGTCAAATACCTCTGTTCTGCTCTGATTGGTCAAATAGCTCTGCTCTGCTCTGATTGGTCAAATAGCTTTACTCTGTTCTGATTAGCCAAATAGCCCTGCTCTGCTCTTATTGGTCAAATAGGTCTGCTCTGCTCGGATTGGTCAAATAGCTCTACTCTGCTCTGATTAGTCAAATAGCTCTGTTCTGATTGGTCAAATAGCTCTGTTCTGATTAGTCTAATAGTTCTGCTCTGATTGGTCAA